>NW_027206512.1:18754849-19037349 GCF_024711535.1 Dipodomys merriami | reverse complement strand
TGCTTGCCTAGCATGCATGAAGCCCTGGGTCCAATTCCTCAGTACCACATAAAAAGAAAAAGCTACAAGTGGTGCTGTGGCTCAAGTGGTAGAGTGCTAGCCTTGAGCAAAAAAAAAAAAAAAAAAAGCAGCTCAAGGACAATGGCCAGGCCTTGAATTCAAACCCCAGGACTGGCAAAAAATTTTTTTAAAATAATTTTTTTAAAAAGGCTTCAATTTGGAGATTTTGCAGGTTGTGTGGCTTTGGAGGTAAAAACTGAGCTCAAGTGGTAGAAGGTCCACCTAGTAAGTATGAGGCCCTGTATTCAAACCCATGTACTGACACCAAAGTAAATAGATAGATAGATAGACAGACAGACAGACAGACAGACAGACAGACAGACAGACAGATAGAAAGAATTGTTCTGGCTGGACTTTGAGGCTTTTCACATTCACTCCACATTTTGACAGTAAGAAGTACAGGATTACAGAAACAAGGGAATTTAATTGCTCATAAGCCTACTTGCTAGCTGGGCTCTCTATGGTGGCTTACACCTGTAATCCTAGCTACTCAGGAGGCTGAGATCTGAGGATCATGGTCTGAAGCCAGCCGGGGAAGGAAAGTCTGAGTAGTTTTTCTCTAGTAAACTACTCATAAATGGCTGGAAGTGGTGCTGTTGCTCAAGTGGTAGAGTGCTACCCTTGAGACAAAGAAGCTCAGGGACAGTTCCCAAGCCCTGCCCAGGACTGGCACACACACAACCACCCCCCCCCCCCAAACAAAACAAAACAAAAGAAAACCAAAACAAACCACCACCACCAACAACAAGAAACCAATCCAAACCAAACCAAAACTCTACTGCTTTTCTCATGAAGAAATTTGCTTCTGTTATCCAAGCTATGCAAACTGTAGGTGGGATAGTGGTGAGAACTGCATGGGGTAGGCATCCCTTGCCTGGGAGTGGTGGTGTTCTTTGAGCTTCTCAGTAGACCTCTGGAAATGAATTTCATGGACCTCCTTGCAGGGTGCTCTATGCAGAGTATGTCATGCTGTGAAGTAAAGCTTGGCACTTTCATGCCATGCACAAAAGCTACCTTTTAACTTGTGCTTCAAGCTCCCCCTTAGCTTTTTTTTGCTCTAGTAGGTGCCCTGCCATTTGAGCCACAGCTCTACTTCTGGCTTTTTGGAGGTTAATTGGAGATAAGAGTCTCATAGACTTTTCTGCCCAGGCTGGCTTTAAGCCTCAACTCTGAAATCCCAGCCTCTTGAATAGCTAAGATTAAGTGTGAGCCACTAGTGCCTGGCATGGTCACTTTAACTTGAGTGATGGTTTGAGAAGAATTGCTCAGCTAGGTTTACATTTACCTTTTTCTTTTTTTTTTGTGTAGCTGGGTGTATACAGAAAATAACAATAAATTATAAATAATTTTCTTTCCAGATCACCTTTTGCTTGACAATACTTGCTCACCTGGGGAAAAAAATCTGAACCCAGGCCTCTCAACATTCCTGTCTTGGCTCAGGAACAGCTCAAATGAGATGCCCCTATCAAGCCAGAAGAAACAGATATGCATCGAGATGCATTTAAGATATGATAAACGTATCTCAAAATGGAAAAATACCATAAGTACCAACCTTAAAATGCCTGTGCAGGAGCCATGAAAAACAAAACATTGCAGTTATGGGAAGGA
The DNA here is from genome assembly GCF_024711535.1 of Dipodomys merriami. Lineage (NCBI taxonomy): Eukaryota > Metazoa > Chordata > Mammalia > Rodentia > Heteromyidae > Dipodomys > Dipodomys merriami. Next base: position 19,035,681 of record NW_027206512.1, on the reverse strand, counting down.
GTTAACTAGGGTTTTTAGATACTAAGAGAGAAAGTGCAAAGTATAAATTGAAGTGAATCTCTCTGCTTTTACAGCTGTTAGGACTAAGGCACATTGCTTTTATCCAGTCAGAAAGACACCATTCATATCTAGTTGTGCTAATATTTAATATCGGCTTCCCTGAAACCTTATGAATGTTTCAGAAGAACACAAGACTAAGTTACTAGGATTAAAATTTTTTTTTATCTGAACAAGAATAACAGGTATTTAATATCCAAACTACCAGATCTTCTATATCTAGCCAGATGTTCTCCAACTTTTTATTTTTGTTTATTTCTTTATTTAAATAACGAACCATCTGCTCTAAGGTGCCTATTAACTTTTCTAGTAAAATACAAAATTAGCATTTGAAGGCACAAAGCCAGTGAATTGTGAAGACACAGTTATGAAGACAAATTAAAAAAAAAAAACAAAAAACTCCTCCACCACCCCGGACCTATTTAAATTGTTCTATTTAGAAGCATTCTGTTTACAAAGCATCTACTTTGGTTATTTCTGGTAAAGTTACTACTAGCAGCAATTTCAGAAGTAGATATTTTAATAGATTCTGCATTGCGTTGCATGTAGTGAGAGCGAGCGGTTGATGGCAACTTGCCTGTTCATGTCACTCACTCCTAGCTATACTCTCTTCCTCAAGTCTGGGTGACCAGTCCGGGGCATCGCAACAGGCCACCTGAAGTCACTGTGTGATTGGAAGTAGAGCAGCCATATGAAAGGGGAGATGAAATCACTTTAAGAGAAGTAGAGATTTCTTTTTTCCCCCACCTATAAGGTAAATTAGAGAGCCACATCTTACTCCCTTTCCCTTGCTTGAACTGAGTGAGGGCCTGGGTGTTGTCCCTTAGCGTTTTTGCTCAAGGCTGGTACTCTACCACTTGATCCATAGTTCTACTTCTGGGTTTTTGCTAGTGAATTGATGGAAAGATTGTCATGGATTTTTCTGCCCAGGTTGGCTTCAAGACACAATTTGCAGATCTTAGACTCCTCAGTAGTTAGGATCACAGACATAAGCCACCCTGTGACTTCTTTATAGTATCTATGTATTTCTAGAGAACTCTGGGTCACACAATATCTCTCATAGTAGCAAAAAGAAAAAAGGGAATGTCAGTAGCTTTGGGGTAAATTTCTAAAAATGAAAGAATTGTGCTAATTTAAATGTTTGGATTGTTTGAAGGAGCACAGCTTTTTCTTGAGACAAACCAAATTAAAACCATATGCAATATTCGTTTTATCTTTAAATTGAATTAAATATATCTTTGAATCTTCAGTTTAAAAAGTTTTAAATTAGAAAATTTCTGAAGTTTATCTGTAATACAATCTTAATAATGTGGCATGTTCTAATATGTACTGTTCTCTAGAGACTCCTTTTCTTGTGCAGATTTTGCTGAGGGTTAACTCATTTTGCACTAGGAAAACTGTATTATCAACTATTGCATAGTCAATGCTTAACCTAATAAAATACATTATTTCAAGAATTTTAGCAGAATGTTTATACACTGAGAAATGATTGCTTGATTCAGTTTGAAGGATCAATTAATACTATCTGAGATTAGATATAGATGATCTAAATTCAGGTCTTGGTTTTCCTATGGAGCAGCTTTCTGAGGTTGGACAAATTATAGAACGCATGCCTTGATTTCCTCATCTGTAAAATGGGGTGATAATAGTATTTAATGCATAAGGCAGTTCTGGGGAATCAAATGAGTGAGTCTGTGGACTCAGGGGAAGTAAGACAAATTTGAAAATATTATGTAATCTAGATTATTCACTAATTATTTTTGATGACATCTTATATTACTTGCTAAGATGCTTCTTACTAACATTTCTTAATGTTAAATGACAACCATAAGAAATAAAAAGCTAATTTTTAAAATAACTTCAAATTAGAAACTTTAATTGTGACCAAATACTGTTCCTGGAAATCTTTCTCTAGTTTTTGGAAGAACACATTGTACAATTTCTCTGGGTAAGAGTTACCTTTATTGAGAAATTTGTTTTCCATCTGAAATTGGCAGTAATTAAATACCATAATGAACACAGCTGCTTATTATTTTTAATGACTAAGTATCAGCAAGGTTCTTGTATTGGTTATTAGTCTATATTGGTTATGTTCCATACCTGATACAAGGATGAATAATTTTCACATATGTTCCTATCAGCTTCTGGAAGCAAATGAGGAGGCAAGTGAAAATGGTAGGAGGAGAAGGAAAGTACGGTAAATGCCAATTTATTTTAAAAGCACTTCGTCAGAACTTCTTCATCATGGTTCAAAATAAACTCAGCATCTGGAGCTAGAGAATGTCCTTTATGAGTTGTTTGAGTTGAGGCCAGTGATAACTTTGCAGAGGGAGATGGTGAAGGCACCTGCTCAGTCGAGAAATGTCACTTTTCCAGGAAGGAAGTAGTAGTGCCAAGATTCAGACCTGGGTCTGCCTGACACCAAGGTGCTTTGCCTTTCAACCTTTATAAACCTTAGATTAGCATGTGTGGTATTATGGCAGTGAAAAGAAGATGAACTTCTGTAATGGCTTTTGTTGCGTAGTTTTGCATTTTCTGTTTTATTTTGTAGCAAATGTGTTCTTTCCACCAGAATGATTTAGCAGTTTGAGCAATTGCGTTTTTTTTAAATAACAGAAATTATAAGGGAAGTAGCGGTTTAAAAAAAAAATCTCAGGCCACCTGATTGGGTGGTGGATAATAGGCCCATTGTTGTTCCATTGATGACATTGTCTTCTCTAAGTGCAGAGCATCTTTGATGCCATGTTAGAAATTTCCAGTTGTCATAGGAAACCAGTTATATTTTGTTTGCTTGGGTTTGGTGTTAGTTAAACATGGCAACTTAATCTGTAAAGCCTGAAGCTAGGAATTATGAAGTTAGAAAAAAAATCAATGTAAGCTCCTTCACCAGGAAACATGTTTAACAATCATAATCTTAAAGCAATACAAAAATATAAGATCCGTAAGAAATAAAGTACTGTCCTGTTAATCACAATATTGTTATTTTGAACTTAACTTTCCCAAGAGAAGATATTGTATGCTCAAGTACGAAACTCCTTGGTTAGGTTTCATTAAGTTAGTGAAAACCTTATTATTTCTAGTTGATCTTTTATATTGATAACACCAAATGTTTGTTTTTAATTTATTTGGAAATTGGAGCATATTTCATCCACAAAAATAATCCATAAAGGTATGGTTGGCTCTATTTAATGCTTGGTAGGATATCACTATTGTATTATTTGGTTCTGATTTTGGGAGCAGATGGCTGATAATCTCCTAGCTTCATCCTGGAAGTCCTTACCACTGAGACCTCAGAATGTGACTCTGTAGGGACAGGACCTTTAAAGAAGTCATGAAACTGGTGGACTATATCCCCATCTGACTGTGCCCTTCTAAGAAGAGGAGATGAATACACAGACATGCACAGAGGCAAGACAGGTGCAGACTCTGGATAAAGGCAGTCATGTATACGCTAAGGAAAAGGGGCTCTCAGAAGAATCCAGCCCTGCTGACCTAGAAGTCCACTTGATCGTGGACTCAGTCTGTGGTCCTTTGTAATGGCTTCCCCTGGCTTTATGTGAAAAATGGTCTTAAATCCTCTTCTACTTTGTCCTACATCTCTGCCGTTCCCACTATAAAATCCTGTTTTATATGTTAGGATTGATCCAGATTCTTTCTAGAGTGCTCCAGGTCTGATCTTTGGGCTTCAGAAAAGGTTTAGAAGTGTGTCATTCCAGTGGCTTTGATCATGCATACTCACTGGTGAGTCACCAGTGTCCTCTTAATTCCCTAAATGGGAGCTCCAAGAAGACACGGACTTCAGTGACCAGCATGTTCTCAAGCCAAGAGGTGATTACTTCCATAAAATAATGGGATGAATGTTCTGCTGCAAAAGTCAGAGTCAAACCCAAGTGAACATCTTTCTGCATAGAAAGTAGAGTGAAACACAACATGTCTCGTCTAGCAGTGGGAACTAGTCCCCTTTTGTGGTCCTCTTATGTGGTTAGCTCTGTGTGTGTGTGTGTGTGTGTGTGTGTGTGTGTGTACTTGTACGTCTAGGATAAGCCAATTCTCTTTTTCTTATGTGGTTAGCTCTGTGTGTGTGTGTGTGTGTGTGTGTGTGTGTGTGTGTGTGTGTGTGTGTGTGTGTGTGTGTGTGTGTGTGTGTGTGTGTGTACTTGTACGTCTAGGATAAGCCAATTCTCTTTTTCTACAGCTCCTTTCCATTCTGTGTCTGCCTCCCTTGATTAAAAAAATAAAACCTGCTAATGTTTTAGTTATAGGGGCTTCCCTGGCATTGCTAGCCTAGATCTCCTTTTGGAAAGCTGAAGAGGCTGTCTGAGATGAGGGAAGAGATGGGCAGCCTTGTGCACTGGGCTCATTTGTAAATTGAGAATGATCTCTGTAACTTATTTTTGCACCATCACATGCTTCTGCTTCTGCAGTACTTGAAGGGGTGGTGTGAAACTTGGGCAGGGAACAACTAAATTTGGAATGCTTCTGAAACTGGCTTCTAGAAAGATGGAAATAGTGACTGTATCAGAGATGTTACTGCAGAGGAGCAGCAACCTTAATGAAACACCCTTTCCTTCCTGTGCCCGTTCCAGCCAACCCTCCACTTGTGGAGGCCATTTTTGGTCAGCTGTTTCAAAGATGGGCATGAAGGAGCATGTGAGGTAGGAGTTCTGTAAAATAAGTTATTTATTCAATAAACTCTTAGTTATCATGTACTATGTACTAGGTACTGTTGCAGTAACTTTCATCATTATCCAGTGAGAAGAATCTTGTTCCAGTTCACATAGCTATAGCATAACAGTGGCTTTTGGGACTCCAAAGAGTGGGTCAGAACTCTGTGGAGGGAATTGAAGAAAGACGATCCTAGGACTAGAGACAGCTGTAGGACATAAATGAAGCATAATCTGTGTAGACATGTAGGACAGTAGCTTCTTCTCATAGTGACTTGGCCTCAGATAAGTTCTCTTTTATAACTCTCTTCCTTCTTGTGCTGTGGTGACATACACATTATAATTAACAAAAGAGGAGTCTGTGTTTCTTGAGGAGCCAGAAAAACTGTATTTTTAGAGTGACTTTTTCCCCTTCTTTTAGAAGTTGGAGAGAAGAGGGGAAGCCCAGGAAGGAAATAGTGTTGAGATAGAGGGAAGAAGGAGATGGTGTGGAGATAGAGGGAGCAGGATTGTTCAGGGCTGAACTTCTAGATGAGATGTTGACCCTCGTTGTGTGTTCTTTACCATGTGAAGGTGGTAATAGCCATCTGTCTACTTTCAAAATTATTGTGAGGGGCTGGGAAAGTGGCTCAGTGGTAGAGCGCTTGCCTTGCATGCATGAGGCCCTGGGTTCGATTCCTCAGCACCACATAAGCAAAAAGAAAAAAGCTGGAAGTGGTGCTGTGGCTCAAGTGGTAGAGCGCTAGCCTGGAGCTGAAGAGGTGAGGGACAGCGCCCAGGCCCAGAGTTTAGGCCCCACGACGGGACCCAAAAAAACCCAACAACAACAACAACAAATTATTGTGAAGGTAAAACAAAAGTGAGAGCATAAAACTTTTTTGGGAGTGGTACTGGTGGTGCTGGTGCTTAAACCCGGGGCCTCATCTATGTTAGGCAAGTGTTCTACTACTGGGCTACTTCCCCAGCCCTCTAGAACTTTAAGTGTAGAACACTGCAAGATCAATAAGCTAAATAGTTTTTACTTATTTTGATATACCTAATTTTTTCCTCCAAAACGAGTTTAAGGAAATGAAAACCCTTTGCATCAAAACATAGGAATACCCACTTTGCCTGCCCCCCTCTCTGCCTTTTCTTTCCGGGCTTTGATGATACTCCAGGGATTTGTCATGGCTAGATCCAGAAAACCAGTTCTCTGTTTTGAATAGGATGGACGTAGGCAAGAGACATTCAGTGGCTTTCCTGTACTTGCTGTGTGATATTTCTACTCTCTGAGGGTTGTGTCCCCTTTGAGTAGCATCTCTCCCCATTCGTGTTGAAGTAAGTTCATATTGAAGTTCACATTGAATTAAGTCCTTTTGTTTTAATGGCACCTACCATTTACTGAATATTGCTCCTGGCAGAGATAGCTTTGCTGATGTTTGACCCATGCAGTTGCACAAGCCTTCTGCTCAGAAGCTCTGCTCTGGTTTTTATGTTATTGCCATAATGAAATGCTTAGCTGTTTTGTAACAGGTTCGTTAATTATTTGGCGGATCTTGGCTCCTGGTATAACGTGTATATATATATGTGTGTGTGTAAACTTCTGTCAATCTATGGTCTATATACATATATATTTATTATCTCTCTCTCTATATATATAGGTTAACATTATGTATGGGTGTATATATTATATAACAATATTATATAATGTATAATCCATATATTAGATATAGCTATTTAAAATCATACACACAGGTGTATATATGTATAATTTTATAATGGCTCATGATATTATATATTTTTATGTGTACATGTATTAATTATATATTTGCTATTTATAACCATCTTCAAGGTGTGTATATTATTACCTCTATTGCACAATCAGGGATCATAAGGCTATGAGAATTGCCTGAAGATCACATATGTAGAAAGGATGTTCATGTCAGGAAATGGTAGTCTAAAAGCCCTTGTCTCCCCCGTATGCTGGTGCTAGTCTAAAGTAAGATTGTGCGAGGGAAGGAGAAAGAAGCTAATGGTGAATCTTTGTTTTGGGTTCAGGGATATAAGAGTTAGTTAATTCCTGGCAGTCATTTAAGCGTATGTATAAGCGTTCCTTACTTTTTAAATATGGTTAACTTATTTTTGTTTTTCATAAGGATGATTTGTTATGAGAGTGGTTTACATAGGGCTTTTACTGTAGAGATCTACTCCCTGACTCATTACGTGTGATTTTGTTTCCTTTGTACCAGGAGAAGCTAAGAAATATTTGCAAAAGAACATGCTTTAGTTTGTGCTATGAATTAGCAGCAAGTTGAGGATTAGAGCTTCTTACACTTGCTTTTATGTCAACATTCAATTCATGTTTTACTTTTTTTCTCATATGAACATAAAATCACACAGTATTACTGACATTGTTTTGATATTGAAAGTTGCAGTGAAAAATACAATTACTTGGTATTTCTTTGTTCCTGTCAATGAGAATTCAATACTTTTATGTTTGTTTTCCTCCATTTTTCTAAACTTGTTCAATGGAAGCACTTTTTTCACATTTTTTTCTTCCCAGTGTTTTTTTGTGAATTAAAAAAAATTACTGTTAAGTAGTTATACAAATGAGTTGCCATTCAACAAAACAGTTTATAACTGAAATATATCTTGATCAATGCCATCTCTTTCCTTACTTTCTCTCTCTTACCCCTCCCAACTCCACCCAAAATGTTCCTAAGTTTGTAGGATATGCATTGAATTTTATGATTGCATTTCTCCCCACTTCTTTTCTTTATTTGTTTGAAAAATAGTGACATCCTATGTTTAAAATTTCTGGGCTTGATGTTCTTGGCCTTATTTTTTTTGGTTTCACATATTTATTTAGGTATAGAGTCAACAGATCAGAAAAGTAAATGCAACATATTTCCTGTAGAAAGTAAGTAAACAATTGAGTTTCTTCACTGTCCTTACACATTCTTCCCATTATTTCTTGATTTTTTGTGTGTGTATGTGCTGATTCTTTCTGTATTTTATTATCTTTCAGTAATTGTACAAAGGGGTTTCAATTCAACATGTCAGTCTGTGTGTATCTTGATCAATGGTACCCCTTTCATCATTCTCCTATCTTTCCCACCTTCCTAGTATCATCTTATATTTATATAGAGCTCTTGGTTCATAACACATATCCTCATACTTTCTATAGAAAGAAGGATAGGAGAGCAAAGCAGAGGGAAGGAAGAATGTTGAGGTGATATTCTTGGCGGAACATGACTAGCACTATGTGAGGAATGTAGAACAAGAAGCACGTAAAGCAAACGGACACAGGTACAACCTGTGCCATGTGGAATTCTGAAATGGAACTTTTCATTCTAAAATGTATATTGGTTTACTTTATTCATTCAGCAAATACTCACTGTGGCTTTGAAATACACAGGGAATATTTGTTCTCCCTTCATCTCCCAAAGTAGATTTTAACAAAGACCTAAGGCTGCAGATTCTGTTCATACTATTTTCTAATTTGAATGACACATGTTCAAAATCTTCTAATCAACGGGACTTCCTTGGCCAAGGCTGGACATGATAATTTTTCAAAAGGAAAAGGAAAGGGCTGGAAAATGAGAACACCTTTTTTGTATGTGTACCTAAACCATTGAATACACATCCTCAGGGACTTCTCAGATAAGAAACCATTTCCAAAGGACCAGCAGAAGCCACATGCATAGGGAATGAACACAGGAGGCGTCCCAACTCCTAATCCTCACCTACGTCCTTGAAAACTCAATTAGTGAAGTTCATGCCCAGAATCTGTCAGACAGATTGTAACCAGACAGTGCTAATGGCTCAATCCTGGAGTTATCAAAATGTCACTTCATATTAAATGAATGAACTCTAAGTACCCAATTGCTAATTGGATTTATTCCTTGTGTGTTGGCCATGATCATTATGACAGTGAGTATGAACTTTACCAAATGACTTTTCAGACTCCTCTTTATTCCTCGAATTAGGATGGTACTGGGACCTCCTTTCACAGGGATGTGTTGACTTCTAGCTAAGCTGTGCTGTTCAAGTGAAAATTGGAAGTTGAAGGAAAGCTGAAAGTTGGAGAATTTGTGTAAGCTGTATATAGAAGGTAGACAGGGTTATTATAAAACTTTTATTACCTGAGATTTAAGCTACTGTATTACTTTAGATCTTTCTCTGTCAGATATATCTAAATTTGTTGCAGTATAAATGAATGAACTGACCTCTGTTTCAGATCTCTGGGCAAAAGAAAAGAGGGTAAAATAGCTTCTTATAGAGTATAAATAAGAACAAACGTTGGACACTGAGCAGCTCTCCTGTTTGAATGGATAAAAACTCAGCCAGATGTGATCTCTTTTCCTAGAATTTGGGGATGGTGGGGGTTGTGGTCTTCCTTCTACCTTGTGATATGTTGGTCTCCCTTGGATCATCATGGAACAAAAGGGAGGCAGAGAAAGAAGCCTTTCTCTGCTCCTCCCTTTGAGATATAGAAAGGCCATGAGTATCTAGGCCTGTGGAACTAGCTTAGGGGAGACTTAAGGAGAACCACTGAACCTACCCTCCATATCACAAGGAACTTACACTTCTGCTATTATCCCCAGTGGCCAGCAGCTAGTGGGTATGCTGATGGTATCAGGAAAAGATATTTATTAAACAAATTTAGCTATTGAATAAAACCTTAGATACTCTTAATAATTACTTTTGAGATATTGGGGATTTATACTTGCTGGGAAAGTGTTCTACCACTTGAACCACAATTTCAGTTCTCCCTTTCTCTCTTAATGCTGGTGTGGGACTTGAACCTAGGGCTTAGTGCTTTTGCTGAGTTGGCTTCTTTGCTCAATGTTGGTGTTCTACCAATTGAGACAAACCTCCAATGCTGGCTTTTTGATGGTTAGAGATAAGAGTTTCTCAAATTTGTCTGCCTGAGGGCTTTGAACCTGAGTCCCCTTTGATCTCAGTCTTTTGAGTAGCTAGGATTATAGCCATGAGCCACTGTCTCCTAACCATCTCCAAGTCCTTTTGCTTTAGTTTATTTTTAGATAGAGTCTCAAGCTATTTGACTAGACTGTCCTCAGACCTTGATCTTCTTACCTCTGCCTCTAGAGTATCTGGGATTATAGATGTGTGCTATTATACCTAGCTTTCAAAATTTGAAGATACCAGAAGTCCCCCAAACAGCAAGCAGTTCAGTTTTCTCTTGCCCTCTGAGAGGCCATACTTTATGGGTATCTTTTTAGGTCTTTGTTGTGTAGGTTACAGTTGTTTTTCATGAAGATTTTTTTTTCCTCCCTCAGAAATGGGAATGTGGTAGAGGTGGGTGTTTGGTAACTGGATAGAAAGATGGGCCAAAGTGAAGGATGGGCATTTATGAAAGGCAATGTATTTCACTTTGCTATGGTCTGACCACTGTCTCCCCAAATTCATATGTTGAAATCCTCCCTCTAATGTGGTAATCTTCGAAGATGGAGATGATGGGAACTGTTTGGATTGTGAGGGAAGAACTCTCAAGATCGGAATGAATGCTTTTATAGAAGAGATTACAGACAACAAGCTACTCCCTCCCATCCCCCACCTCTGCCCCCCCCCAGCCTTCCATCATACAAGGACACAACAAGGTACCATCTCTGCAGAACATACCTTCACCCGATACCAAATTATCTGCTACTTTTAATCTTAATCTTAATTTTAATCTTAAACTATGCAGCCTCTAGAACTGTTATATTTCTGTTGTTTACAAAGTGCCTCAATGTGTAGGGTATTTTGTTCTAACAGCCTAGGTGGTTAAAGTCACAATTCTTCTCCTTGGTTTTGCAGGCCAGCGGGGCAGGTGAACTGTCCATGCTGTGGGTCAAGATAGCATTGTCTTCTTGTATCCAACACATAATAGGACCCGCTGGAATGGAGCACCTGCTTGGAGACAGTGGCTTCCTGCAGACATAAAGTTCACTTAGAGCTACTCAACCAGTGCCATCTGGCTCACTGGGGATCTCTGACTGCATTTATTCCGTTTTTTACTATAGCTCCCTCCAGGAAGGCTGTGGTAACCTTGACATTATACACTGGCACTCAGAAGATACTCAGGAAATGCATCTGAACAGAAACCCTGGGAGGTGTAGCTTCTAATTTCACATGATCCAAGTCACCACCAGCCTTCCCACAGTTCTGTTGTCCTTATAGTTTTAATATATTTCTCAATAACAGAAAAATAATTTAAGTATATTTAGTATAAATATTAAAGGGCTGCAGATACAGAGGAGTCAGAAAACACAACTGTGCAGACATACATGCAAGGAAGAGGAAGATGCTGTTGGTGAGGCTTTTTTTCCTAACTCCTGACAGATGAGCACAGTTGATCTGTACCACTTAGACTATCATCTTTATCAATTCAAAGAAATAGGTCTGATCTTGCCAGATCAGATGACTGACAAATGCATTTTTCGTTTGCTTTCATGTTGCTTCTTAATTTACCTTATTCTCCTGAACATTCTTTCAGAATAAGAGAAAATAGGGATACATTTGTTCATTCTCCAACCAATTCAGCAAAAATTCATTGAAGAGCTCATTTGTATATCATGCTGGGGAAAAGACCGATGCAGCTAGGTGTGATGGTAAACACCTCTATTCCATCCTGCTCAGGAGACGGTGATCAGGAGGATCATGGTTCAGAGCTTGCCTAGGCAAAAATGTTGATGAGACTTTATCTCGGTAAACAAATACAGTGTGGTGGCACACATGTGAAATTCCAGCTATGTGTGAGGTATAGGTGAGAGTATCATGCAAGGTACAATGATGAGGCACGAAGTATGAGAAATATCTGAGAAATACCTAAAGCAAAAAGGGCTAGAGGTGTGACTCAAGTGGTAGAACTAGAAGTATAACTCGAATGGTAGCTTAGCAACATTCTGAATTTGAACTCAGTACTGCCCCAAACAAACAAACAAACAAACAAACAAACAAAAAACAAGAACAGCAAGAACAAAAAAGGCCGCGTGCCTGTTGTCTGCAAGCGCCTGGAAGACCTTCTAACAGAATGAGCAGAACGCAAAAACTGATAATGCATTAAAATAACAGCCTTAACAAAAAAACTTTATTTTTCATCCTGCAACAATTTTCTATTAATATTGTAGAATGAAGCTGGGTTCTTGGGGTTCATACCTGTAATCCTAGTTACTCAGAAGGCTGAGATCTGGAGTGTTGCTGTTTAGAGCCTGCTCTGGCTGAAAATTCCACAAGATCCCCCTGCCTCCTCAAAGGAAAAGAAAAATAACCTAAAAGATGGCCTTCATTTTGTATGAAAATTTAACACACTGTAAATTAGACAAGTTGTTCAGCCTAACCTTGCTTCATATTTTTTTCCCCTTTACTGCTGCTTGTTTCTGATTTAAATTGATAGTGTTCATTGGTTTCCTCAACAGTGGGTTTCCTTTACCTTAGATCCAAATCACTTATTGTATCTGCTATTTTCTGAATTTCTCCTCATGCCACGAAGGCTTCTTGTGGATAGTTACCTCCTACTGTAACTGAGTGAGTGGGCACTTAGGGTGAGAGGCTTCGGCATATAGCATTTCTTCCTGTGAGGAGTCCCCAGGGTCTTAGTCAACAAGTAATGAAGTCAGGCATACTTTATGTACCTCCTGGCATACCCCAGGAAAGCACTTAGTATAGTGCAGGAATTAGCTAGCTCAGCCCAGGAGATTTATTCCCTTGTCGGATAGAAGGCAAGAAGTGTTTTATCAGACTCTGCCATTCTTCAGCTGTATTGTATTAACAAAGACTTCTGTGGTTAGACTCAAGCTCTGAGTCTTAATGGACTGTGTGTTTATAGTGGAACAGCTATGTCACACCTGTTTCCCGCAGCACTGAAGGCCTAGCTGTATCATGGCACCTATGTAGGATTTCACTCACAATACTTACCTATTAGCAGTTGGAATAGGAATAGTTCTTGGATAATGAGCTTTGGGATGCCAAAAGTTAGGTGTTGCTATGTCTTGGCCTGTTGTTTATCTTATTCTGCTCTTAAAGACAAGAACTACATCTGTTTCTATCAACAGCATCAGTGGCACAGCAGATGTATATGGATAACACAGGAAATCCTTGTATTACTTGCATTGAAAAATCTTTTTTTTTTTTTTTAAATGTGTATTGATACTGGGGCCTGAACTCAGGGCTTCCTATTATTTCCCTGCTTTTTTTTTCACTCGAGGCTGGTGCTCTACCACTTGAGCCATACTTCATTTCTGGCTTTTTTTTTCTAGTTAATTACAGATAATAGTCTCATAGACTTTTCTGCTTGGAATGATTTTGAACTTTGTTCCTTAGGTTTCAGACTAGTAAATAACTAGGATTACTATGGGTTCCTAGCCGCAATGAAATTTTTTTATTTGTATCTCTGTTCTATTGCATTCCTCTTTCCTCTCCTCAAATCTTATTCTAATTCTTCTCACGCCTATAATCCTAGCTACCCAGGAGGCTGAGATCTGAGGATCACGGTTCAAAGCCTGCCTGGGCAGGAAAGTCCGTGAGACTCCTATTTCCAATAAACCACTAGAAAACCGGAAGTAGTGCTGTGCCTTAAGCAGTAGAGCACTCACCTTGAGCTGATGAGCTGAGGGACAGCGCCCAGGCCCAGAGTTCAAGCCCCAGGACTGACAAAAAAAAATGTTTTTATACAATAGAAATAGGTACTGGTTTGTGTTTTTGAGAAAGGGTATGCTTATGTAGTTCAAACTGGCCTTGAACTTGTGATCTTCTGTCCCAGCCCATGTTTGGGCAGTATTTATATTTTTGATCATATTCTTATTCGTGTATCATGGAGCAATGAATAAATTAGAAGGAAAGAGGAAAGTATTATTGACATAGAATATTATCATCTACCAACTTCATGTGTATTTATGAACCTCTAGAATACATTTTGTCTTATTCAAAGGTTTTTCTCCAATTACAAGCATATTAATGGAATGCTGGAGTTATAGCAATTAAAAGCCACTCAAAGAAAGTTCATTCCTTAATTTAAAAATGATTTCTTTTTATTTTCTTTTTTATTGTCAATGTGATGTACAGAGGGGTTACAGTTACATAAGTAAAGTAATAAGTACATTTCTTGTCAAACTTGTTACCCCTTCCCTCATTTTTCTTTTTTTGTATTTTTTTTTTATTGTAAAAATGCTTTACAGAGGGGTTATAGTTACATGAGCAAGACAAGGAGTATATTCCTCAATTTTCTTAAAAATGATTTCTTAAGTCAGAAACTAATTTCGTGCAGAGCATTGTACTAGGCACCAGGACACAATGAACTGGACAGATGTGATACAGTGTTCATGACACCAAGAGACCTAATGGTGGAGATATAAAAAAAAAAAAAAACTAAAACAATTAGAGTGGCTGAAAAATGTGCTAGAGTTTCAGGCAGAGAGAATAATATACTGAAAGGTTTTTGTGTGAATGGAAATGGATGAATAGCATGTAGGAGGAACCAGAAGAATGTCAGAATGACCTAGCCTAAGTATGAGATGGGAGGAGGCTTACATGGAGAGGCTAGATTGAAGAGGTAATCCTAGGGTGGTCAATGAAGACTTGCAAGCCATTTTTCAGGGTCTGGACTTGATCTTAAGGCAAAAGGAATTGTAGTGTTTTTAATCTGAAAGAGATGATTGGACTGTCATTTTATAGAGATTGTTCTAGCCATGTCTGGAGAACAGATTGGGCAAAAGTGAATGATGGTGGGGTAAAGAAGAGTAAGGACTTGGGAAATACTTAACAAGTAAGATTGTGAGACTTAGTAGTTAATGAAGACTTAAGAATTATATTACATTCACAAACTGCTTTGTTAAAAGGCAAATCCTTTGTACAACTACTTAAAGATTAAAAAATTCTAAAAAGAAGTATGACTTCCAGGAATATGGGAATGATCAAGCAGATTTGTATATTTATTTTCATTATGCTAGTTAAAACCTATATATTGAATATTTATTAATAGAGATAATGATTCCAGCTCAATCAGAATTTGTACTTTGGAGGTTCTATTCTCCTCAGAATCTTTTTATTTGGCGGGGGGGGGGGTCAGTGCTAGAGGGGGATGGAATCCAGAATCTTGTACATATTAGCCACTGAGCTCTATCCCCAGCCCCTGAGTTCACCTTGATTCCCAACCTTAGCTTTTATTTTACATTTTCCTGCATCAAAATGTTGAAACCTCTTCAGCTTAAAGTTCAGTCTTCCACTCATCCTGTTCGTGCACTGATAATTCTCAAGCATCTATCCTGGTCCTGGCACTGGTAGGATGGGGACGGCCTTGATTATTCTCAGGGAGCCCACAGTGTCCAGAGTATGCTGGACACTGAAGGTGTGAATAGATATTATTTCTCTAGACTTTAAACTGTAGTACCAAACTGAGTAGTTCTTGGTTCTGAGATTTTTTTTTCTGGCATCTTTCAGCTATCCCTAATGCATGTACTAAAAATCATGTTTCTTTTTTCTTAAAAATGTGCGAAAATTTAAAGACTTGCTTGACTCTCATGTGATTTCTTTATGCCTCAGGTAAAAACATCCCTCCTCTCACCCCAAAGGCATATGTCTTTCTAGCATTAAAATTCTGATTCTTATACCTGCATACATACATACATATATATATATATATATAATATCAGAATAGGATTTGATATGGAGCTCTAAATTTGTAGGGAAATTCTTCTTTAGTGGATCTGTTTGATCAAGCTGGGCACAGCTCTTAAAATTTCTTTTCCTCAAAGTTTTCCTGGAGGCTTCTCTGTATCATTCAGACACTTATTAGAAGAAAATTTCCCACTCAATTTCCACCCATACTAATGGCGTTATATTACTTCTTTTGATACAAGTCAGGAACCTATTTGCGACTCTATGATTGTGGAGGAATTATGTAGTCTGCTGGGAGGAATCACTATTGTGTTTCAAATGTCTGTGCTAAACCTTCATCCTAAAAACAGCCTGGGCAGAATCCAAACCTGCTCAACATTCCTGGATTCTCCATTTGTGTCACTTGGAGAAGATGATGATACGTTAGTGCTAGGAAGGTGTGTGCATCTCTATGCTGCTTTGCAAGGCTGGAATCTACCACAGTATGAGAAACATTGGGTGTCTTTGCACATTGTGCTAGGTAGTCGAGTGGTGCAAATGACTGGTAGGGTAGAGCCAAGTGGGAAGAAGATAAAAGTCAGTTGTTAATTACTTATTCAGGCATGTATCCTACCTAAACAGGGAAGTCCAAAAGTATTTTATCAGCATGAACTAGAATTTACAATCAAAGACTGCAGAATGATTTCTGTATGGATTTCAGTGGTTACTAATGATTGTGGTACCGAGTGGACTCAATGTTAGGCTACTAAAAATGCATAATTTTAGTGTTATTCCTAACTTGGCCTATAAATGTTAAACTTTGTTTGTTCTCTTTTACTGTGTGTGATTTATGTCTGTAAGGCCGGTGTTCTATCAATGCAGACCTGTGTTTCTTGGTGGTTTTCCTTTCTTTCTTTTTTTAAAAATACATTTGTTATTGTAAAAATACTGTACAGAGGGGTTACAGTTACATGAGCAAGGTAATGGGTACATTTCCTATCAAGCATTGTTACCTCCTCTTGGTGATTTTTCTGTAGGCCCCATATCACCTATCCTCCTTTATTTTTATCTTTTATCCTTAAGTAGTTGTAGGAGGGGAATTGCCATACTGTGTGTCAGTTTATATATATATATATATATATATATATATATATATATATATATAAATATTATATAGTGCTTCTTGATCAATGTCATCATCCCTTTCATCATTCTCCCCCCATCCCTCCCAACCTCACCCTTTCTCCAATTTTCTTAATTTTGTAGGATATGCATTTAATTCTATGACTGCATTCCCCTGCCTGCCTTTGATATCGCCTATTCTTATCCCCACTGCCAGCAAGCTGTAGCAGCCAGGAGAGACAGCCAATAACTATCGACTTTTACTTTGGGTTGGCTGGGAAAACAACCCTCTTCCAATTTCAGCTGACAATTAATGTTTATAAAAGAAATCAGGTCTTTGTTTGCTGGTTCATTATATGTACTTTGTTAAAACAAAAAAAAACCAGAAACAGAAATAAAAAATATCCTCAGGCATTCTAAGCAGTATCCTGGGGGTTCAGAGCTTTCAGTCTGGAAGTGTGGCACTCACAGTAGGGCTTTTGCTAGTGGATGTAGAATGAACCCAAGAACCAAGATTGTAATTTAACGAGTACAGAAATACACACACTTCTTTGTGGTCAAGGTAAGGAGACAACTGGAGGAGAAAAAGCATCTGAGGTGCAGGGAGACAAAAGCTCCATTTTGGTTTCTCAGGAGACAGGACAGTATGGATGAGACCAGATATGTTAGGAATTTGCCTGGGAAAGAATGTAAGATCATTTCCAGGTGCTGGGCATGGTGGTGCATGCTTGTACTCTTAGCAATTGGAAGCAGGAGGAGTTTGAGTTTGAGGCCAGCCTGAGCTAGGGAGACCCTTTACCAAACCCCTTCATCCTACAAAAAAGAAAAAAAGAAAAGAAAACGGTGGGCTTTTGGGTGTTTTTTCACTAGATGGTGAAGGGCTTGTAGAAAGTTGTGGAGATCAGGAAGAGCTGAGTGGAGTGAGAGAGTTTCTGCTCGCTTTAACTCACCCAGGGGAGATGTTGGGGTCCCAGGTTTAGAGTTGGAGCTGTCTTCTGGCTTTAAACCTCATCTTGTCCTGCCTAGCTCTTTGATTTCCCCCTTCTCAGCCCTTCGCTCACTTACTTATAAATAGCCTTTAGTAATCTATGTAACATATATAGCTTCTCTGCCTCTTGAATCTTCATTCTACTTCCTCCTGATTATGGTTCTTTCTTTCCACACTCTACAGTTTTGCAGGTGGATTTCTTAGGAAGAAATCCATGAGAGCACTCTAGAGGCTGAGGCAGGAGGATCACAAGGTTCAGGCCAGCCTGAGCTATGTAGACCTTGTCTTCACATCCAGTGAACTAACCAATCAAACAATTAGCTTACATTAGGGAGGAATTTCATTCTTATATTTCCAAACATGTTTCTTTTTTTTGTACTTTTTTTTTTTACTGTCAAAATGCTGTACAGAGGAGTTATAGTTACATGAGCAAGGTAATGAGTACATTTCCTGTTGAGCATGTTTCTGATACATTCTAATCAGTGCCACCCCCTGCCACCTATTCTTTCTTTAACAATTTCAACAGGTTTTATTGTTTTGTTTTTATAGTTGTGAACACAGCTATTTTGAGTATATCCATCTTCTTTAAAAATACATTTCAAAATCATTTACTCTCTGTTTTTCTTTTTTACATTCTCCCTTCCCTTCCTTCTCTTCATTTTCTGAGTTTATATACTACACCTCTTCTTTTCTGGCTTTGAATAACTTATGAGTTTCACCTTTGGCGTTGGTTGAGACTCCCTCCCAACCAGGGAGTAGAACAAGGAAAAGGGATTAGAAGTAACTAAAGAAGTGAAGGACCTCTATGATGAAAACTTTAAAAACAGCTTACACTAAGCAAAAGGAAAGAAATGTAAATATCACCTTGTGTGGAAGAAATAATTGTATTGTCAAAGCTCAGAAGAATTCACAAACTTTATAGACCATGATACTGACCATTTGCCTTGTGAAGGTTAACATGTGTTTGTGGCTTTAAGTATCACTATTCCATAATACTGTGAAATTTGTGTAATTACAATTTTGCTGGGGTGGGGGTGGGTGGGAGGTGTGGAGAGAGGGGGTAGTTGTGGAAGTGGGAGGAAAGGGATGGTAGGGGAAAAATAAAGGAGGAGGCAACAATGCTCAATAGGAATGTAATCATTACCTTGCTCATGTAACTGTAACCCCTCTGTACAGCATTTTTTTTTGGGTCCAGTCGTGGGGCCTGAACTCTGGGCCTGGGCACTGTCCCTCAGCTCTTCAGCTCAAGGCTAGCGCTCTACCACCTGAGCCACAGCACCACTTCTGGCTTTTTTTCTTTTTGCTTATGTGGTGCTGAGGAATCGAACCCAGGGCCTCAGGCATGCAAGGCAAGCACTCTACCACTGAGCCACCTTCCCAGCCCTGTACAGCATTTTTATAATAAAAAATGTACAAAAAATAAGAGTAAAAAATATAAACCTGAAAAAAGAAATTAAATCAGAAGTAAGGAACTGGAAAAACCTCCCATGCTCCTGGATTGGGAGGATTAACATTGTGAAAAAGGAAATATTGCCAAAGGTTATCTACAAATTAAATGCGATGCCCATCAATATCCCAACCTCATTCTTCAATGAAATAGAAGTAACCCAAAAATTTATATGAAACAATAAAAGACTCTGAATAGCAAAAATAATCCTTAACAGAAAGAATAATGCTGGAGGAATATCAATATCAAATTTCGAACTCTACTACAAAGCCATAGTAATCAAAACAGCTTGGTACTGGCACAAGAACAAACCTGAGAACCAGTGGAATAGAATTGAAAACCCAGAAATGAACCCTCAGACCTATAGCTATGTAATCTTTGACAAGGAAGCTAAAAAAATAGAGTGGAAGAAAGACAGCCTCTTCAGTGCTGGCAAAATTGGTTAAACACCTGTAGAAAACTAAAATTAGATCCTTATATATCCCCCTGCTCCAGAATCAACTCCAAATGGATCAAAGACCTCGGAGGCAAAGCAGACAACCTGAAAACATTACAAGAAGAAATAGGAGAAACTCTAGGACTCCTTGCCACAGGCCAAAATTTTGATAAAGACTGAGAAACACAACAAATCAAAGAAAGGTTGGACAAATGGGACTACATGAAACTGCAGAGCTTCTGCATGGCAAAGGACATAGCAAGACCAATAGAAAGCCCATGGATTGGGAGATCTACACTAGCCATACAATGGACAAGGGTCTCATAACTAAAATATACTTAGAACTCAAAAAATAAATTCCTCAACAACAAATCCTCAGAGAAACAACTGCCCCATTCATAAGTGGGCTAAAGACTTAAGAGAGACTTCTCTGAAGAGGAAATAAGAATGGCCAATAGACACATGAAGAAATGCTCAACTTCTCTAGCCATAAAAGAAATGCAAATCAAAACAACATTGAGATTCCACCTCACCCCAGTTAGAATGGCTATAATCAAGAAATCTAATAATAACAGATGCTGGAGGGGATGTGGCCAGAAGGGAACCCTACTGCATTGTTGGTGGGAGTGTAAACTTGTTCAACCACTTTGGAGAGTAGTATGAAGATTCTTCAGAAGACTCCACATAGAGCTCCCCTATGACCCAGCAATCCCACTTTTGGGCATTTACCCAAATGATC
Organism: Dipodomys merriami; assembly: GCF_024711535.1. Lineage (NCBI taxonomy): Eukaryota > Metazoa > Chordata > Mammalia > Rodentia > Heteromyidae > Dipodomys > Dipodomys merriami. Next base: position 19,015,650 of record NW_027206512.1, on the reverse strand, counting down.
ACAAACAATACCATACTAAAGCTACCAGCACAACTATGTTTATCACAGCATTGTTCACCATAGCTAAGATATGGAACCAACCCAGATGCCCCTCAGGAGATGAATGAATCAAGAAAATGTGATACAAATGTGTGTATATATATATGTGTATATACATATATTAATTTATCAGAATTCTATGTCTCCATCAGCAAGAATGACACCACCCCATTTGTTAGGAAATGGAAAGACTTGGAAAAAATTATATTAAGTGATGTAAGCCAGGCCCAAAGAAACATAGGTCCCATAGTTTCCCTTATTTGCAATAACTAGTATATGTCTAAGACAAGCAGAAAAGGTCAAAAGTTATCTACATATGACCATATAAAATGATGATAAGCAAAATGAACCCCAAGATAGGGCACAAGAGGTTTTATCTTTGTTTCTGTTTTTAATGTGCTTATAATGTACTATGTGATTTTTTTGTTTCTTTTGTATGTTTTTCCCCATGGTATAATCCCTGTTTTCACTGTATTTCATTCTGGTGCTCTGCATCTTGTATATACATTTTTCTAATTTGGGGAGGGGAAGGGAAATAACAAAATGCTGAAATAAGGATACAGGTTGACTCATTGTAGCAATGAGATGTATAAGACACTATGTTGAAAATGAACTTTAAAACTTGAGGGGGTAGGGGAGGAGTCGGAGAGATGGACAGGGAAGGGATGGTAGGGGAAAAACAAAGGAGGGGGTAACAATGCTGGATAGGAAATGTACTCATTACCTTCCTCATGTAGCTGTAACCCCTCTGTATAGTATCTTTACAATAAAAATATATATTTAATAAAAGAAGAAGTGAGCAGGTCAGAGTCCAGCTGAGAGGTGAAATTTAAGAACAAAGAACGAAAACAAAACAGAAAAAAACCACAGAAGCAGAATTTATCCTGGACCTATGTGAGGCTTGTCTCACAAAGGGCAGCAGCCTGGAGGGATAAGAATTTGGAGTTGATCTAGCATTGGTGACTATGTGATGAGACACTTGGATAGAGATGATAATGGTGCAGGCAGGATGTCATTGCAGTAACAGATCATGAGGTCCATACTTGGTGTGCAGGGATATCAACATAGACTAAGAGACTGTCAAGGATTTTGTCCAAGACACATAATTCCAGGTAAGGCCCAGTATGGCAGGAGGGAATGGAATTGGGATTCTTACCCATTTTATGCTTTTGTAGACATTATTATTATTATTATTATTAGCAGTAGGAGGAGGAGGAGGAGTAGTAGTAGGAGTAGTTAGCAAGGCTCAAGATGGAATCCCAGGGTTTTGAGAATGCTTAACCACTGAGCTACATCTTCAGTCTACTGTTAGATCCCATCTCAACTCTCTTAGCTTTTTATTATTTATCTTTAAGTAGCTGTACAAAAAGATTTTAGTTCAACATGTTAGTTTATGAATATGACCAGTATCATTCCTTTTGTCATTCTCAAGGTACCTAGCTCCTCAATTCTCCTAGTTCCATTTTCACACAGATACATTGAATACTATGGCTGCATTCTCTGACCCTTCCTCTCCCTTTGCTTGACTTTATCTTCCCACCCACCCACCTCTACAAGTTCCAACTTCCCCAGCATTCATTTTGTTAAACTGTAAGTTAGTGGTTTAAAGGTCAACTTGCTTAGCTTTTTTAAAGCCAAAGCTACATTGTGAGGTTTCACAGTCATGCTAGAAGGTTGCATGGATCGATTCAAAACATCTTTTTAAGGCCAACAATTTTATTCTGCGGCAAAGGGAGAAGGAAAGAACAAAATTAAGTGGCTGGTTCAATGAGGACATAAGAAACACGAAATGTCTCATACTTTTAGCTCACTGTTGATCTTTCCTGTTTTTATAGCCTTGTTCATCTTGTACATGTATTTTCAATATTTGATCTGGAGAATTCCTAAAGTGTGCCTCTGGGTGGGATGCTATTCACTGACATGCTGGTACAAGTATTTAGACTTCTTTCTTTCCCTTTAAAATGAAATCTTCTATGATTCTTTTTAGAGAAGTAATTAACTCAAAGTCAAGATTCCATTATAGGTATTCATGTAGTGCTACCTATTTGACAGGTCCTATAGAGCCTAACAGCAAAGCTGTCTTTGAATTGTTAGACGTGTGTTATGATGTACATTCTGGTCTTAGCCATACTTGTTGCAGGTTCAAGCAGAAGCATGCTGTAGAATTCTTTATTTTTCCTGTTCTTGCTATGCTGCTGGAGATTTTGGCCCTAAATGTTTCTTCCTTCATCTACTTCATTTACCTAAGTTTATTTTCCTATCACTTGTCCCTTCTTTTCATGTCAATGGGCTCTCACTATGGCTTCTAAGTGTTAGGCTTGTAATTACATCATTTTTACTTGTAGGATTGTTTTGGTCTCTGGGAAGCTGTTGATCCATTACTTGACAATAAACTAAGAAAAGTAGAAAAGCTGAGAAACTCAGGGAAAAATTGCTCTTCTCTTTTCTTTGTCTGCCTGGAATGACTCCTTTCATGACAGATAACTCCAAAGATGTTTCTAAGAGGTGCTATCCATGTTCTGGCTTTACCTATGCATTTAAAGGCCCTAGGTAACCTAGATCAGTGTGTGATATATCAATTATAAAATTCATGACTTTTCAACATCCTTATCTCATTTAATTTTCGAAGAGGTGGGCCTTGTGCATACTAATCTCATGCTATACCAGTGAGCTACATTTCTGGCCTGTAAGTTAATTGTTCAAGCACCCCCTGATATTTTAGGTGCTATCATTATTTACACTTAGCAAATGATGAATTAGAGGCTTAAAAGTTAAATCACTAAGTTACTTCTCTAAGCAGTGTGGCTGAGATTGTAATCTCCATGTCTGAGTTCAGGGTCTAAGACATTCTTTTAAAATCCTAATCTTGACAGTCTCAAGAACAATTGCTTTAGGTTTTGCTGTATACAGTTATTTTACCATCAGGGATTTGATTCGGCTGGCTGCATTTGAGATATTAATACACCATATTATAAAAGAAAATAAAAGACCCAAGCATCCCTCTACGTGCAAATTTAAGTAAACCATGATTCCCCTTGCTGATGATGCCTGTATGCAGTGGTGTTTAGTTCTAAAGACTCTTGCTGCTATAGTCCTTTTTGTCTTTCATTCTTGCCTCTTTTCTTCCTTTTGTGTTATTTATTTTGTATTCTTTTGTGTTTTAGTTTTCCCTTTTTCTTGTTCATGCATTCACTTTCTGTTCAGAATGTTCCAGTATATCTTTTTGGTGGGAGTTTCAGGTGCATGTTTGAATTATTTATCGGCCCGTGCTTCTGCTGTGCATTTGTGGCGAGTGTTCTCATGGAGGTACCATCTGCAGTTATTAATGACAGACACCAGTGGATCTGAGGATGAAGTGTAGAAACATTTGGGCTATGGGTTGCAAAATTTAGCACACTCATATAAGCCTAAGAGATGGAGGAAAGATATCCCTAGAGACACCCCCAAAGGAGTCAACCTACCTCAGGAGGGTAGGCCATGTTCAATAATTTCCTTATGAGTGCTAGAAGATTTTTCTAGCTTTTAGTATGCTAAAGATCTTAAAAATTTTTTTCTCACTATTTTCTCCATTCCAACAAGACCGTATTTCAAGGGCATCACGGCTGCTTTGGCAGGTTTTATGCTGCACAGTTCTAGAGTTGACATTTATCTTTTCATATACTTTTATGTAGAAGTCTGGGTATAGTTAGTTCTCGTTATATGCAATAGGAAATAATTTGCAAATACTGAACTCTTGCTCTTGGGGATATATAGGGCTGGGATCTTGTAAGTCTTTGATTTCAACATTTTCATCAATGGATCAATATGTAACTTTGTGTTTTTGTTTAAAGACATCATGTTTAATATAGATTGTTGGTTTATTAGCATTGAGTTCATGGCCAACAACAAGTTAGCTCATGCCTGAATGAAGCAAGTCTAATACACGTACTTTTTCAGTAAGACAAATCGTAGTCTTTTGTATTTGGGAACAGTTCATTAACACTATGTGTGGTGAACATGTTAGACAGTGAAATCAACAATAAGCACAAAGATGAGTGTGTGGCACTAAAAATTTGATAAAAAAGAGAAGGAAACACTTTTACACAGTATGAGAGCTGAAAGAAACACGAAAACAAAGAAACCTTGAAAAGAAGGAAGCCTTATTTGATTTCGGATGGGAACATGTGTGAATTTGAGTGACTGAAGATTTTTCTGCTCTGAACACTGCACACTGCTCAGCACTGTGACAGGGGGAATTCAGATGAATTTCAGGTGAGTCTACAGGTAGGAGGTTCACAAGCAATTAGAACCAACTATATGCTCTATTTTATTTGAGTGCCTGTACTGTGCCTGGAACTCAGGGCTCAGGCACTGTTGCGATCCCTGAGCTTTTTTTGTTCCAGGTTCTGCCACTTGAACCACAGCTCCACTTTTGGCATTTTGGCGATTAATTTGAGCTAAGAGTCTCATGGACTTTCCTGCTTGGCTGGGTTTGAACTGTGATCCTTAGATCTCAGCCTCCTGAGTAGCTAGGAATACAGGCATGAGCCACTGGCACCTGGGCCAACCCTATGCTTTGAAAAAAGATTTAAAGGATCCCAAGGAGGCCTAGGGGTAAGATAGACATAGAGAAGTAAGATGTCAGAACCTTAGGGATGGAAAAAGTGTAGCTAGATCCCCATTTAATCTCTTCAGTTCTAGGTGAGGAAGTGACCCAAAGAGATTATGTGACTTCATATAAAAGCGAGTTAGTGAGTGACAGCCGACATTTCAGCTGGGAACCCAGGTTCTGACATTCCATAGACACCCCGTGCTCTGCCTTTCCCATGGCACTAGGAGCATCACCAGGGACTTTCTGAAGCCATTGTGCTGAAGTGGGAAGGGCAGAAGTAACATCTTTGATGACACACATTTTCTCTTCCAAGGATGGTTCTATGTGTATCTACTGGGCACTGCTTTAGGCCAGGTGCTGGGTCTTTACAAGAGGAGTCACAGAGGACTGGGTACTAGTACTCATAGGGCCTGCTGCCACTGGCATTGCATCCTCTGAAAGAAGTCCCTTGGCAAGAACAGGTCTCCCAAGAACCCAGAAGTGTTGTCAATTTTCAGTATCCTCCGCTGAGAGTTTGTCATATCAACCACTGGCCTGTGTTCTCTAAACAGGAAAAGACAGTACTTATATGGCATCTATGGACCTTTGATTCGTTTCCCCCTCTCAGCTAAAGAGAAGATAAGTAACTTAGGACAGTCTAATCGATTACTGCTTCCTCCGTGGCCAGAGAAAAATGCCCGAAGATCCATTATAGGCACCATTGATTACTGGGAATTATTTGAATCAATAATGTTTACGTATTAAATGTTAAGCAAAATCACTTCTTTGATTATCTATGTGCATCCCTGTGTGTGTGTGTGTATACGTGCATAAGTGTATATTTGTCTCAAGTGTAAAGAGGAGAAAATGTTTATTTAGCTTTTCTGAGAAAATAATTAAATGTAAAGAGAACTAAAGTACAAAGAGAAAATGTTTACTTAGCTTTTTCTGACAAAATAATCAAACCTAAGGTAGTATCGATATAACAGAGTCTTTGTCTAACACAATCAACATCTGTAGTTGGTGTGTTAATTAAAAAAAAAATCTACTTGGAATGAAACTCAACTGTAAGCAGTAAGTCCCAAATCACAGTGGCTTAAACAAGGCAGAAGTTTACTTCTCTCCCTTGTAAGTGTCATGCTTTGTTGTTATGTGGTCCAGGGCTACTGTGGTAACTCTGGACTCACCAGAAACCCAGATGCTGTCTCAATATGCCTGTAGATAGCTTTTCCTGTTGAAGATTATAGACCTTGACAATACAGTTTTTGGATCTAACATTTTAAGTTTTCTATGTACAGTTAGGGATCTTTGAGTGGTAAGAGGTGGAGGTGACTGGCAGAAGGAACTTCAGGTACTGTCTGGGATGGTGGGAATGTACACTAGGGGAATATCCTGTGTCATTTTGTCATTGATGGATGTCTGTACTCACTCTGTGAAGGAGAGATGAACTGGGGTACCTGGATTTAGAGGGCCTATATGGCACTATATATTGCAGTTAATAGTGTGTGCTTTGTAGGTAAGATGAACATAGTTGTCAGCCTGCCTCACTGTCATTTTACACACATTACAAAAAATCCACTTCTGATTCTTATTAAACAAGAACTTCTTCTCTTCTTCTTCTTTCTTCTTCTTCTTCTTCTTCTTCTTCTTCTTCTTCTTCTTCTTCTTCTTCTTCTTCTTCTTCTTCTTCTTCTTCTTCTTCTTCTTCTTCTTCTTCTTCTTCTTCTTCTTCTTCTTCTTCTTCTTCTTCTTCTTCTTCTTCTTCTTCTTCTTCTTCTTCTTCTTCTTCTTCTTCTTCTTCTTCTTCTTCTTCTTCTTCTTCCTCTTCTTCTTCTTCCTCTTCCTCTTCTTCTTCTTCCTCTTCTTCTTCTTCCTCTTCCTCTCCTCCTCCTCCTCCTCCTCCTCCTCCTCCTCCTCCTCCTCCTCCTCCTCCTCCTCCTCCTCCTCTTCTTCTTTGCTATAACTAGGACTTGAACCAAGTCCTCTAGCTCTTGCTTGGCTTTTTTCATCAAGGCTAGTGCTCTACCACTTGTGCCACAGCACCATTTCCAGATTTTTGGTGGTTAATTGGAAATAACTGTCTACCTGGGTAGGCTTGGAACAGTGATTTTCAGATCTCAGCCCCCTGGGTAGCTAGGATTACAGGCACGAGTAACTAGTGGTACCTGGTTTATAATCCTTTGCCTGAAGACACCTTTATTTTGAGTTTCATGGAGAGACCATTGTCAAATTGCTCTTCGGTCAGTCTCACATCTGCTTCCATTTGGAGTATTGATAGTGATCCTCACATTCAGGGGGCACTGTTTAATTCATGTTTTTATTTTACTTGACTATAGGGTTTAGCTAATAAAAAGAAGTATGACCACAGAGAGTAGTACAGGTACAGGGCCAAGAACTGAGTTGTTCCTAGAGGACCTGTGTTCTTAGGGAACACGTAGGGATATGTTGGGATACCAACTGCATGGTGACAGTGCATCCAAGGCAAGCTGGGCAGTAGCTGGAATATTTGTATTCAGTAACCTGCTCTTTGTAGTGTTTTCCTTTTCTTATTGCTTTTAGTGATGTTTCCTGACATAGACAGTTAATCTGAAGGTGACCTTGGAAATAATTAAAAATGAAAAGCAGCTACCTAGTTTGGAATAGTATGTGATTAAAGTGTCTCTCTACTCTTTTAGAAAATTTTTTAGTTTTTATTATTATAGAGGTAATGTACGGAGATGTTACAGTAAAATGTCAGGAAATTACATTTCTTTTTGAACAATGTTACCCCTTCCCTTGCTGTCTTTCAATTTTTCCTCCCATCCCCAACCACAAGCTGTATAATTAGTTTTCTACGTAGTGTCTAGTGAGTTCCACTGCTGCACTTGTTCACTCTTTGTCCTTCATTTCTGTACCCTCTTGTCCTTCCAAAGACAGATAAATGAACAAACAAGAAGAAAAAAAAAACCCTAAAAACAACAACAAAGAAAAAACCCATTTGTTTCCATTTTCAGGAGTTCCCTTCCATAAATATTATTTTATATGATCAGGGTCACATAGGCATTATACCTTTGTGTTCCTCACCTAAGAGTATCTTCCTTTGGCCTTACATGTGTGAATGCCTAGAATCCTGTGTAATTTATCATGTCGCAATATATTTTAGATCTAGCTTCCATATATGTGAGAAAACGGGTGTCCTTTGTCTCTCTGAGCTTGGCTTACCTCACTTAATGTGATTTGTTCTAGGTCCATCCATTTCCCTGTGAATGACATAATATTATTCGAATGGCTGAGTAAAATTTCATTGTTAATAGGTTCCACCTTTTTTGGTCTTCCTTTATTCCAAATCCTAAGACTTTTTCATCTATGAAACATGAGGACAATGTCTAGAAATAAAGGACTATTTGGGACTTTTTTAGTTAATTTTCTTGGAAGAGTAGAAAAATGATTTCTTTTTTCTTTAGTGAGTAATATGCTATGGGACACTCAAAAAATCATATACATTTGGAACAGAAAAATAGCTTAGGGAACCATCTGATTAAATTTTTAATTTTATTGATGAAGAAATTAAGCTCAAGAAAAACTGTAACTTGTCCAAGATGCAGAGCTATTCACTAATGAAGCTGGAGAAAATAACTGGTCCATTCTTGAAATTCAGTTGAAATAACCTTGTACAATCACTACAGTGAATGCTTTTTAGACACTGGCAACCCAAAACAGAGCAGATAGAATCCAAAGGATTTCCTTAACAAGTTTGTTGAAATTATGCAAGAAAATAAAAAAAAATAACTTCATCAGTGGATTGGGATTTAGTAAGCACACTTGAGTTTCCAAATTAACATTCTAATTTTCATATGCTGCAGAGCCATTAATTATGTATCTGTTCTTAATTATTTATTTCAAAATATATCTAAAGCATCAAATTCCTGGGTTTTAAGAAACCTGGTGATCACAGCTACTTCCTATGGACCACAGTCACAATTGCTTCATCTCTGAAAGAGAACTTTTTTGGTAGGTGATATCTGTAATGGAATCCTTCTTTCTTTTCTCAGTAGCATCCATTGTTATGCATTTTAGCGACTTTGAACACAATTTGCTGTGTGCCTGCAGGAAGGCATGTCCCAGTGAATTCCAGGTGACTTTTGTCAAGTGAAAAAAAAAGACCCTTTCTTGATTGGCAGCAGCAGATCTCAATTCTCCTGTGCATAGTACTTTCTTAGTTTGAAATATGGGCTTTTAAAAACTCTCAAAGAATGTAATTCACGCTCTGTTTTGCAGAGAGCTATTTCAATATTGGTGTTTATGTGCTGGACAAAACTCCAGAATTGGAATTCCATTGCTTCTTTGGACTTGGGTTTTTCTCACAATCCTAGTAGTAATAGTACCATTCTGGAAATCAGAATGGAAGCTAGTGAGGTCTACACTGAGCACCATGCTTTGGTTAATTGACCCAGGGGCCTGAACATCTTTGGCAACAAATGTGTAACTGGCTTTTGAATATCTACCTTTGGAAATGAGGGTGGGGATAATAGTGTTTAAAAAGAAATGTGTTTATTACCTTACTTATGTAACTGTAACTCCTCCCCCTCTATACATCACCTTTACAATAAAGATGAAAATTAAAAAGAAAAAGACTATCTACCTTTGGGTTTGTGTTTACTGTGTTCTCCATCTAAAGTTCTATTTGTGAGGAGTTTGCTTTTCTCAGTTTTCTATTTTTCCCAGTGCAGTACATACTCAAAAAAGTCCAAGCCCCTTCAAATTTCAGTGAATCTGTTGATTCTTGTTCCTTCCTCTTGACATCTGTGTCTATATACATGCATGCATGCCTTGTTTCTTGAATGGGAGAATAGTATACCTAGAGTTTTGAACTTTGTTCAATTAATAATATATTTTGTAGATTTTTTTTTTTGCTTCATCACACACAACTAACTCATTCTTTTAAATGGCTAGGTAGTGTTTCATCTTAGGGATGCTGAATTATTTACTGAATTTCTCACAGACTTTCCTTTCTTTCTCACACGGAATACCTTCTAGGGGGCTTTTAGTCCATCTCTTACCTAAGCTTGCTGTCTAGAGGATTCAGTTTTCCCGTGCAGAGAATGCAAGCTGGTTAGAGCCTGGGGGATACAGCTGTCACCATCTGTACGTCCTTTTAACCTCTTGGTATATGACAGGTGGTGTTTGTTTGCCAAAGTCAGAGCTTCATTGGTGGCTCCAAGTGGCAATGGAGCGTGGACAGGAAGTGGGAGGTCTGGTACATCAGTGGCAAATCCTTATATTGGACATAATGAAGCAGAAAATCAAGGTGCTGCTCTGTCAGAAACTTCAAGGTCAATGATGTGGCTCACGCTTTTCAAATCAGGTTAGTATAAGGGCTGATTCCAGCAAGTTTGTGTGTTTTCCTGGACAAGAGGAAGGTCTCTGAGCTTGCAAAGTCCATCTCAGGAAGAGCATACAGAATCCCAAAGGAAATGGAGATGTCAGTTTTAGTCTGCCTTCAAATGAGAGTACTAAATGTTGGACAAGCGAAGTAGTTTTCAAACTTTGCTTCCAAGAGGAACCAGTTTTCCAAACTCATTTTTTAAAAATCAGTTTCAGCATAGAAAAGATCTTTCTTTTCTTTTTAAAATTTTATTGTAAAGGTGATGTACAGAGGAGGGACAGTTACATGAGTCAGGTAATGAGGACATTTCCTTTTCAACACTGTCATCTCCTTCCTCATTCTCAGTTTCCCCCTCTCGACTTCCCTCCCCTCAGTGTTGTATAGTTCATTTCCAACATAGTGTCTAGTGGGTTTCACTTCTGAATTGGTTCACCCTTTGTCCCACTGTTTCTGTAGTTCCTCTCCCCCTCCCTAAATCAGATAAACTTATATACTAGACAAAGGGTACAGAAATTAAAAACAGTGACAGAAGGGAATAAACTACAGAAAAAAGGAAACAAAAAAGAAAAAAAAACTGTAAACAGTAAAATAAAAGAAACTTCTTCTGTTTCTTGGAGTTCATTTCAATAAACATCATTTTATATGATCTTATGCACATAGCTATTGAACCCTTGTGATCTTCTCCTAAGAATATCCTTCTTTGTTCTCACTGTGGGAATTAGAATCTGTTTGTTCCAATAGGTTAGTGAAAGACTGAACAGAGTGAAAGACAACAGACTAGATAACATGTCTTTTCAACCATGCTGATAGGATTTTATCGTTCTTTGCCTTTAGAGTTTAGACACTGTAGAGGGTTTCTGCTTTATATACAATTTCACAAAAGAAATACCTTCTTCCTCCTGGCCCTTTAAAAAAAGGCCTATTTTCACTTTGTTCAACTGAAGGGGGCAGTCTTTTGGTTAAAGATAGGATGTATCTTTTCAGTTAGCTTTTAGCTACTAAAGGAAAACTTGAAAGTATCTGACTGGAGAAACCAGCTTGCAAGAGCAGCAAGCCTTTCTATAAACTCCAAAGCTTGTGAGATAAATTGCTTTTTAGTGTTTGCTACAGCCCAATGATTAACTAGGACCCTGAAACTAAGCCCTTTGAGATGTGATTTATGCTCTGAGTGCAAAAGGATGTTTACATATAACCATTGGATTTCTTATCGAAGCCATTTAGGCAGTGTTTATGTTGGAGACACCCACTTCTCCTTGCATTTGTATTTCCTTCTATAGTTTCTCTTATACTTAAAGGCCAAGGCCAGTCTTACAGTATCTAGTGAGTTTGGTTAATCAAGGTTTTCTAGGGGGTGGTGGTGTGTGTGTGCCACAGTCTCAGTGGAAGAGAAGAAAGCTTCAAATATGAAATTCTTCACCATTGCCAATGACATTGTGGGTTGTGTGGTTAATAAGTTTTTTCTAACTAAATAAATCAGTGCTAATTCACACTGAATCATGGTTTAATTATTTGGGATTTCAAAATGAAATGTCTGCTGATCAAAGCTGGAGCCACTGTTCATGGAAATTTCTGATAAATCTCTCATAACTTAAAGCATCATTGTGGATGAAAACCTCATTTCTCTGTATTGGAATAGGATACTTTGATGATGATGATGATGAAGATAACACATTTAATCAAATACGAAGCCAGATGATGATGATTATTATTAGTTTTTGGCAGTCCTGGGGTTTCAGATCAGTGCTGTGCACTTGTTAGGGCTGGTTTGATAACCCTAAGGCCATGCTGCCAGCCCTGTTTTTCACTGGTTATTTTTTTTTTTTTTTTTTTTTTTTTTTTTTTTTTTTTGTTAAATTGTATTTTATTTTATTTGAGAACATACTGTACAGAGGGGCTACAATTACATGGGCAGAATAATGCATACATTTCTTACCAAGCATTGCAGCCTCCTCCTTTGTTTACCCTTCACTTCCCTTCCCTGCCTCCCCCCTCCCCCCACCCAATTTTACCCCCCTCCCCCCACCCAATTATACCCCCCTCCCCCCCCCACACCGAAATTGTAAAGCTGGTTTTGACATGACATTTTGTACTTCTCATTGTTGCAACAGGTCCACCTGAATCCTTAAACGATTTGTTTGTCCCCATCTCCTCCACATGATATACTGATATCAAATATAGTGAAAGCGGGGGTTACACTGTGGGGGAGGGACATACAAAGCAATAAAGGAATAATCTTATAAATGCATTAGAAATACATGCATGAAAGAAACGAAAACATTAAAATACATATTTAAGGGTTCATTTTCCTAACATCACATTATCTGGCCTTTTCCGCTTGACTCATACCTATACTAGATATTGCAAATAAGGGAAACCATGGGACCTATGCTTCTTTGGGCCTGGCTTACTTCACTTAATATAATTTTTTCCAAACCTTTCCATTTCCTAACAAATGGGGAAATGTCATTCTTTCTGATGGAGGCATAGAATTCCATTGTGTATATATACCACATTTTCTTGATCCATTCATCTACTGAGGGGCATCTGGGTTGGTTCCATATCTTAGCTATGGTAAATAATGCTGCAATAAACATAGTTGTGCTGGTAGCTTTAGTGTGGTCTTGTTTGTAAACATTTGGGTAAATGCCCAAAAGTGGGATTGCTGGATCATAGGGGAGATCTATGTGAAGTCTTTTGAGGAACCTCCATACTGCTTTCCAAAGTGGTTGAACAAGTTTACATTCCCACCAACAATGAAGTAAGGTTCCTTTCTGTCCACATCCCCTCCAGCATCTGTTGTTATTAGAGTTCTTGATTTTTGCTGTTCTAACTGGAGTGAGGTGATATCTCAATGTTGTTTTGATTTGCATTTCTTTTATGGCTAGGGATGTTGAACATTTCTTCATGTGTCTATTGGCCATCCTTCTTTCTTCTTCAGAGAAGCTTCTCTTTAAGTCTTTCGCCCACTTATTTATTGGGCAGTTGTTTCTTTGAGGATTTGTTGTTGGGTGGTTTAATTTTTTGAGTTCCAAGTATATTTTTGATATGAGACCTTTGTCCGTTGTATGGCTAGTAAAGATCTTCTCCCAATCGGTGGGCTTTCTATTGATCTTGCCAGCTATGTCATTTGCCCTGCAGAAGCTCTGCAATCTTATGCAATCCCATTTGTCCAACCTTTCTTTGATTTGTTGTGCTTCCGGGTCTCTATTCAGAAAATTTCGACCTGAGCCAAGGAGACCTAGGGTTTCTCCTATTCCATCCTGTAATGTTTTCAGAGTGTCTGCTTTGAGTTCAAGGTCTTTGATCCATTTGGAGTTGATTCTGGTGCAGGGTGATATATAAGGATCTAGCTTTAGTTTTCTACATGTAGTTAACCAATTTTGCCAGCACCATTTACTGAAGAGGCTGTCTTTCTTCCATTCTATTGTTTTAGCTTCCTTATCGAAGATTAGATGGCTATAGGTCTGTAGGTTCATTTCTGGGTTTTCAATTCTATTCCATTGGTCCTGAGGTCTGTTCTTATGCCAATACCAAGCTGTTTTGATTACTATGGCTTTATAGTAGAGTTTGAAATTTGGTATTGATATTCCTCCAGCAGTGTTCTTTCCGTTGAGGAGCGTTTTTGCTATTCGGGGTCTTTTATTGTTCCATATGAATTTTTGGATTGCCTCCTCTATTTCCTTGAAGAATGAGGGTGGAATTTTGATAGGTATCGCGTTGAATTTGTAGATAGCCTTGGGAAGTATTGCCATTTTCACGATGTTAATCTTGCCAATCCAGGAGCATGGGAGGTTTTGCCATTTTTTAAGTTCTGTGTTGATTTCCTTTTTCAAGATTTTAAAGTTTTCATCATAGAGGTCCTTCACTTCTTTGGTTAAGTTAATTCCTAGGTATTTTATTTTTTGTGGGGCTATTACAAATGGAGTTGCTTTCCTAATTTCAGCCACACTTTTCTCATTGTTGGCATATAGAAAAGCCATTGATTTTTGGGGGTTAATTTTATAACCTGCTACTTTGCCAAAGTTTTGAATCAGCTTGAGTAATTTGGGAGTGGAGTCTATGGGATTCTTTAAATACAAGATCATGTCATCTGCAAAGAGGGAAAGTTTTATTTCTTCTTTCCCTATTTGGATCCCCTTTATGTCTGCATCTTGCCTTATTGCTGTAGCTAGGCATTCTAATACTAGATTGAAGAGAAGTGGAGAGAGTGGGCATCCTTGTCTTGTTCCTGAGTTAAGAGGAAATGGCTTTAGTTTTTCACCATTGAGTATAATGCTGGCTGTAGGTTTGTCATATACAGCCTTTATTGTATTGAGGAATGTTCCATGGATTCCTAATTTTTCCAGAACCTTCATCATAAAGGGGTGTTGGATCTTGTCAAATGCTTTTTCTGCATCTATTGAGATAACCATGTGGTTCTTATTCTTGCTCCTGTTGATGTGATGAATAATATTAATTGATTTGCGTATATTGAACCAGCTTTGCATCCCTGAAATGAATCCTGTTTGATCATGGTGTATGATTTTTTGGATGAATTGTTGAAGTCGATTGGCCAAAATTTTGTTGAGAAGTTTTGCATCAATGTTCATCAAAGAAATGGGTCTATAGTTTTCTTTCTTTGATGAGTCCCTGCCTGGTTTTGGGATGAGGGTTATGATGGCTTCATAGAATGTGTTTGGTAGTGAGCTTTCTCTTTCAATTTCATTGAAGAGTTGGAGGAGTATTGGTGTGAGCTCTGCTTTGAAGGCCTTGTAAAATTCCGCTGTAAAACCATCTGGTCCTGGACTTTTCTTAGCTGGGAGGTCTCTTATTGCTGTTTCTATTTCAATGCTTGATATGGGCCTGTTAAGCTGGTTTAACTCATCTTGGTTTAGTTTTGGCATGTCAATATTTGCTAGGAAAAGGTCCATTTCTGTCAAGTTCTCAAACTTATTAGCATAAAGTTTTGAGAAGTATTCCCTTATAATGTTCTGAATCTTGGTTGTTTCCGTGGTGATGTTTCCATTCTCATCTCTGAGTTTATTAATTTGGGTGTGCTCTCTCCTTTTTCTGATAAGGTTTGCTAAGGGTCTATCGATTTTGTTAAGTTTTTCGAAGAACCAACTCTTTGTTTTGTTGATTCTTTCTATAGTTTTTTTGGATTCTAATTCATTTAATTCTGATTTAATTTTGATTATTTCTTTCCGTCTACTGGATTGGGGTTTATCTTGCTGCTCTTTTTCGAGGATTCACTGGTTATTTTTAAGACAGAATCTTGATTCTCACCTGGATGTGTGACTGAGCCAGGCTTTCTGTTATTGCTGGGAACATTGGCATACACTACCACATCCAGCTTCCCTCTGTGCAGATGAAGTCTTTCTGACTATTCTGTGTCCTGGCATCACAATTTTCCCAATCTCAGCTTCCCATGTAGTTTGGAATGACCGGCATGAAGTATTTCACCAAGCTTTGGGCTGAGGAGTCTTGCTATTTTTTTTTTTTTGCCCAGGGTGGCCTCCAGCTTTAGTTTTCCCATTTTCAGCCTCTCAATGGGATACTTGATTTAAAATGTTTCTTACATGTCAGTCATGGTTCTTGGTCATTGGGATATAGAGGTGGACAGAGAAGATAATTCCTGTTCTCAAGGGACCCTCATTCCTACTTGTTAGTAGCTAGTTGTTAAAACACTGCCACTCTTTTTTGTCACAAGGCAATGGCTGAGGGAGGTACTGTAGGTGATGAAGAATGTCATTTTGTTAGGGAATTTTATTTTTTGTGCATCAGGATAGAGCTAGTGGAAAATGAAGACGATAGACTGATTCTGAGTATGATGACAAATAATCCACAGCTTTTCAACATGTGCTATTACTTTAGGAAGAAGAGTAAGGCTTTTCTGAAAAAATATACATTCCTCTAGGTATAGTATGGACTTAGGAGAAAACCAGTCAATGATAATTTTCTTGTAATAGAAAAATCAAAAGATCTGACACGTTGTTGATGGGGAAGTGCTTTCTTCTGCCTCCTACGCTGTGGGTTTTTATTTTACCCAACAGAAATATAAAGACCTATCAACTGAACAGAACTTTCAAGAAGATCCTTACTCTTTTGGAGAAAGATATGTTAGTTGGTGTGTACGTGTGCGTGTGTACATGCGTGCGTACATGCGTGCGTGTGTGTCTGTGTGTGTGTGTGTGTGTTGGTACTAGGGCTTAAACTCAGGGCCTAGACATTGTCTCCTTAGCTTTTTCTCTCAAGGCTAGAGCTGTATCATTTGAGCCATAGGTCCACTTGGAGCTTTTTGCTGGCTAATGGGTGATAAGTCTTATGACAGGTGTGAGCCACAAGTACCTGGTTATATGTTGATTTCTTAATTTTTTATTTTTTTGCTGGTCCTAAGGCTTGAACTTAGGGCCTGGGCACAGTCCCTGGGCTTCATTGGCTCAAAGGTATCACTCTACCACAGCTTTTTGCCAATTTGTTGAAGATAAAAGTCTCATGGTCTTTTCTGCCCAGGCTGGCTTCAAACTGGGATCCCCAGATCTCAGTCTCCTAAGTAGTTAGTATTACAGGGACAAGCCACTGGAGCTTGGCGATATGTTGATTTTTAAGATTTTGAGTACCTTTGTTTTCTTTCGCAGTCATCATCTTAGTCTATAGGTAGATGGACTCATACTTGAGTTAACTGCCATTCTAAAAGGACCGATTCTTAGCAACAGCTTACATTCTTAATCAGTGTGTGTATTGACCTATCTATACTGTGCCATTATTATTTGTTGTAAATTAGCCTTATTTTAGAGAGCTAATTGGGAGGATTGTGGTTTTAGGCCAGCCTCAGCAAAAAAATTAGTGAGACCCTCATCTCAACGAATAAACCAGGCAGGGTGGGTGAACCCAACTATGTGAGAAGCATAGATGGAGGATCATAATCTGAGGCTCACTCAGGACAAAAAGCATAAGACCTTTTCAGAAAGGAGTAACTAAAGCAAAGAGATCTGGGGACATGGTTCAAGTGATAGTGTACCTGTATGGCAAGCATGTCAAACAAAGTATCACCAAAAGAAAAGGCATGTTGAACTTCGTGTATAAGTGTCTTTATATGTGAATTAATTGGTGTTTGATGACTTTTGGAAAGGCAGGATCTGTCTGATGGCAGTTGTGTCCTTTGGGCAATAAGACTGAGGTGCAGGTAGGAGAGGGACCGTTTACGGCAACAGAGTTCACGGGGTCAGGTGGAGTTTCTTTCTAAGATACTTCTGCGAAGGGCTCCAGGTTGCTTATTCCAGGCTTCCAGTGAGAATAAAGTATCCTGGTGTTACATTGGGTATATATTTAAATTTAGAATAATTTTTTCTTTCAAGCTATGTACATGATTTTTTCCCCCAATTAGAGGCAAACATTTTGAATTCAAGAAAAGATGCTTTTCTTGCATTCTTTTTTTTTTTTTTGTGGGTCGTGGGTCTTGAACTCTGGGCCTGGGCACTGTCCCTTAGCTCTTCAGCTCAAGGCTAGCACTCTACCACTTGAGCCACAGCACCACTTCTGGTTTCTGGTGGGCTGGTTTTGAAATGTGATCCTCAGATCTCAGCCTACTGAGTAGCTAGGATTACAGGCCTGAGCCACTGGCGCAACTGGCTTCTCTTGCATTCTTATCTGAAGTGTCCCTTGAATCATGTAGAACAGCTGTTTTGTAAATAACCTTTTTTTTTTTTAGTATTTGCTGATGATTGAGAGTGACCCAAAGCCAATAACTCATAAATAATGATGGATTTACTGCCCACCTATGGCACAGAGCATTCCCTTCCTTTCTGTTCTCCATGACTTGCCATAGCTTGGGTTTTCAGTATTATTGGCCTGGGTGCTGCTGTAGCTTAACAGCTGAGCCTATTTCTATTTGTGTTCCTGCCCCGCCCATACTCCCTTCTTAGGTGCTTTCATCATCTAACTTGAAGACTGGTAATACTATCCCTAGAGAGTTTTATTTGTGACAAAACCTTCCAATCATATTGTAGCCTTAATTCCAGCCTTCCCCACACCTATTTCATGTTCTGGGGCTGTCTAGCCTATCTATTGGGCTGAGCCCTTTGTAGGCAAGGCCTATGTAAAGAAGCCGAAAGGGTGCCACAGTATAGTGGGATTCTGTAAGCAAAAGGAATTGAATTACGCTCACTCTCTGAAACAAACCAGATTTTAGCTTGTTAGCGAACCAATTTATAGTCCCTTCTGCCTAATCCCTTAAATTCTTATTTGATAGGTTCAGCATTGTTTGTCAAAGCACTTTGTAACATGGAATATAGATGGCTCTTTCTGTCACTGCTCAACAGAACTCCAGAAATAGGTTTAGAACATTTAGCACTTGAAGACTTGTCTGTGTATTTCATAGGTTGTCCTCCTCCTCGTCTGATGTGAGGACGTGTTAGTAATTCTAAATATCAGAAACAGGGTGTGGAGCAAGCCAAGAGATTCTCCCACACTGTGGTCTTTAGAATTATCCTTTGCCTTTTGGTTATCTTAGGAACAAGACATATAAGCCAACTTGCTTTATAACCCGATGCTAGCTAGCATTTACCCAGTGATATTTAACAACAGTTTATGGAAGCAGTGTTAGTTCCAGATCCCTCTTGCCCCACTAGATGCAGTATTTTAGAAAATTCTTGTCTTTTATGGAATATAAGTTTTAATATCCTAATAAAGATTATTCATTGCAATTTGTCTTCCTCATGGCTACTTCTAATTTACTGGGTTGTGTCTTACCTCTAGTTCATGAGACTAAGAGACTGAATAAATATTCATCACAACTAACTTATCGCACGCCCTTTCTATTTAGAAGTGATCCCAGTCACTGTGGGGATAGCATTTTGCAATGTATTTTATGAAATATGTAGATAATGTATCATCATAGTCTCTGCTGACCTCTCTATTTTGGAACCCATGGTTAATCTTTAGAGGTAACTGTAATATCTCTAGGTAAAGAAGACAAAATTGTGGCTTAGTGGATTTAAGTAATTTATTTCAGACAATCCTGCTCTCTTTGTCCCAACCATTTAAAATATTTTTTATCATGGGATTAAAAACATTACTATTATCTTTAAGTGGTTGAACAAAGAAGTTCCCATTCTACAAAACAGTATATGAATACAAAGTGTATAATAACATTGTCACCCATTGCTCCCAACCCACCCCTTTTCTCACTTTTCTTTTCTTTTCTTTTCTTTTTTTTTTAACAATTGTGTTTAGGTGATTACATAAATCTCACATATTTCACAATATTGTAGAATAGTGATAGTTATAGTCGCAAATACATTTTAACCTTCACAAGGCAAATTGTCTTTATCATGGTTTATAAAATTTGTGAATTCTATGAGTTTTGACAATACAATTATTACTTCCACATCAGGTGATATTAACATTTCCTTCCTTTTGCTTAGTGTAAGCTGTTCCCTCTTTCCCTCTCACTCCTCCCTTCCCATTGCTGTCTTTAGGTTGCTTAGTTCATTTTCATCTATGTCCAGTGCAGCTGATGGGCCCCTCTGTTGCATGTTTTCCCGTTTCCCACTGATTCTGTGTCCCCCTCCTAGCTTCTCTCTGTTGTGCACATATGTATACTATATTTGTGGTCAAGAACAAGAGTCGTTTAGCAAGGATATGAAAAAATGAGTTGCAGTCCTTTGTGTCTCCAGTCCTGTTTACTTTGTCATATCTCCTTGCATTTTGGCTTTAGTATCCACATATCAGGGAGACCATGTGCCGTTTGTCTCTTTGCTCTTGGCTTACCTCGTTCAAAACCATTTGCTCTAGTTCCATCCATTTCTCCACAAATGCCATTATTTTGTCCTTTCTAATGGCTGCATAATATGCCATTGTATAAAAAAGAAAAAGGACATTGTAAAAAATAATCATATATGCATCATTCTGCTTTAAATGGCATTAACATCTGTCTGTTTTGATCTAATATTTTCGGTATTGTAACTCACTCATACCTAACAAGTTCCAAAGAAATTCTGTTGACACTAACAAAATCAAACTATTAAAAAAATCCAGCCTATTTTAATTACACTCATCACTATTTAAAATCATACATCTTGTAATTATTTTTTTTAAAAAAACACACAAAATTAAGTAAATTGATTCTTAAATCCTGAAAGGAGGGAGGAGCAAAAACTAAGCAAAATAGAATTCTTAGCAGATGGGTAATTAAAAGCAAACAAGTAGAGCTATCTGAGAGTAAGTATGCAGAGCTCTGTGTACTTTGACTGTGTGTTTTATTTGTGCAATGAAATGTACTTAGTCTTTGAATAAAGAGCAGCAGATAGCTGATTTTGTCGATAGGGCTTCTCCTTGCGTCCTTTTAGGAGCTCCCTCTTAACCGTTGCTCTGGTCAAGTGAGGAACAGAGGTATGGAGTGACCAGATTGATTCTTCATGACAGCCACCTGTAATCACTTGCATTATTATTGGATGAGATAGTAGGTGGGTTTCAGTGATTCATTTCACATCACTTTTCTCTTATCCTCACACAGATAATAAAACATTAAGTTTGGTAGTTGCTTGAGACCATAACATGGTCATCTGTGCATCCCTAAAACCTGGAGCAGAGCTTGATGTCCTATAGATCTTCAGCTCATGCTCTGTGACTGGCCCTGAGCCTAAGAGGCTGCACCTTGGTTAAGGACCTCCCTGGGCAGTGCTTAATTTTAACTGAGTGAACAAAGCTTGTTTGGCATGTATTTAGCATGAGAAAAAGATTATTCTTTTGAGAACAAATAAAAAAATCAGAAAAATTAAATGGATCTAATTTTACTCTGAACGTGGTACCAAGAATAAAGTAAATAGTATGATTTGTAATGAGATGGGAAGGGAAAAAAAAAACCAGCGTCTAAGGGTGGGTGAGATCATAACTAGAAAGCCCAGTTATTTCTTACAACGATTATTTCTGTGCTGACCTTTTCTTCATGATAACTGATGATACACTCACTTGCTTTTTCCAATATAGAAACATATGGCATTCTGGGACTTTATTTATAACACCCTACACAGAGCAAGCAATGAGAAAGAGAGCTTAATTATGCATTTCAAACACTGTTTCATGTGGTCAAGCTGGCATGTTATTCTATTTGTATTGTGACATCTTTCGATCTAAGCAAATATGCCTGGTTTACTTTCTCCAGATTCCCCTTCTCCTTTTACTCTGCACAGGAAATTAATTTGGTGGAGTTTCTTGTGTAGGTTGAAACCCATGGACTGGTAGACTTGGTGAGTGGGTCATCTAATAGGATCTCTGTTAGCTCATTTTTCATCAGGGAGATACATTTTCTTTCCCAAAGCTGTGATCTATGAGAATTGCCAGGCAGCTAACATTAAAAGAAAATAATCCACAAAAACCCAGCAAACAATGTACTTCTTTCATGTGACAGTCTCTCCCTTTGTGCTCATTATGTTGGTTGCTGGCTGACCAGTTCTAAAATAGAGTCCATGGGTTACTTTGCCTTCGGCTGTTTTGAGCTCTTGTAGTCCTAGTCAAAGCTTGAATGCAACAGCAATATACACAAGGCAATATGTTGGAAATGATCTGTACAACTTGTGGGGGTTGGGGGATGGGAGGGAAGGAGGGAAAGTAAGAGAAAAATGAGGGAAGGGGTAATGAGTTTGACAAGAAATGTACTTATTACCTTACCTATGTAACTGTAACCCCTCTGTACATCACCTTGACAATAAAAAATGCTTGATTCCAAATAATAATCCATTGATGGCATTTATAAAGTGGGAGTACAGGATCTTTTTTTTATAAATTGGAACTAAATTGAAAAACTGTAGAAGTTCATGGAAGGCTTCTCAGGTCTGCTTTTGGGAGCTTAGCACATGTAAACCATTCACACAGCTTTTATTTCCACATTTGAAGGAACACAACAAGGTCTTCACATTTTTTGACAGCATCGTCTAGTACTTTGGCAAGATCAATATTAGTGACTTCAGGCTGGAACATATTTTCTTCAGATCTTCAGGACTAATAGGGACAAGCCAACTAGCACTAGTTGGTTTCCATTTCCTCTGCTTTATAAACACCTTTTTTGTTGTTGTTGTTTAGAGCCAGCTCTCTTGACCAGTGGTACCCGCCCAGTCAATGAGGGTTATTATTATTTTTTATTGTGGTGAACACTTGAATTTGACTTGTGCATAGAAGTTTTTTTTTTTTCCTATAAGTTAAATGAGAAACTGTCTCAAGGTAGCTTCAGCAGTGTGAAAAATTACTTCTGTTTCATGGAGGTCTCTCAGATGATTGAATTGAATCGATTGATTCTGAATGTTACTCCATTAGTGAAAAATGCTCAGCCATACTTTTGAGACCTGAAGCAAACATGGTTTTGACTCCACTATTTTCTTTTTTTTCTTTTTTTCTTTTTTTGCCAGTCGTGGGGCTTGAACTCTGGGCCTGGGCGCTGTCCCTTAGCTCTTCAGCTCAAGGCTAGCACTCTACCACTTGAGCCACAGTGCCACTTCTGGCTTTTTCTGCTTATGTGGTGCTGAGGAATTGAACCCAGGGCCTCATGCATGCAAGGCAAGTGCTCTACCACTGAGCCACCTTCCCAGCCCTCCACTGTTTTCTTATCACAGGTTCTTTGGTGACTCTCCCACAGCATCAGCTCCAGAAGGAAGATGTCCATCTCCTTCTTTGTATATTGTCTGATTTGCTGCTGCTGCCTAAGGTTGGGATGATCTTGTGCACCCTGGCTTGACTTGAGTTAGGCCTTTGCAGCCTCTCATTCTCTTAGCTCCGATTACTCTCAGCAGTTTCTCCTTTAAGCTCTGCTGGCTGACAAGAGTGATCACCAGCTGTGGTGGTTAGAAAATAGTCCATGAATTCAATTCAATAAGCAAAATACTTCCTTTTCACCTTGAAATTATATCATAGACTGTGATTTTAGGCTTGCTGTAATAAATATATGTGCTCAAGACAAATGATACTTGGGTTCTGTTGTTTATAACAAAAGTAGGTTTTTGTGTATTTCATTGAGCCTCTTAGCATCTCCCCTCTGTTAGCTTGCTGAAGTCTTTAAATCTCATACTAGAGAATGGCTGTCATGTTAGTACAGTGTTAAAATTATGATCACTGCAGTTTGGCCTTGGACATCCAATAGAGATGAAGAGTAGCCAGAAACAGGGATTGGACACTGTATGGGATGGTTTAGCTTAAACCCTTGCTAAGACAGCAGCAGCAACATTGTGGCATCAAGGACAACCTTGTCAAAGCATAACAGTGCCATGTGTTACACACATTAATTTTTGGGGTAACACTGTACAGGATATGGGTGTTCATAGTTCAATCTCTGGTTCTCCAACTTGTGAAGAAATAAAGAAGAACCTGATGGCTGAATTCTTGGGAGTGAGCCTGTTGAGTTAGAATGTACATCAGTCCTCAACCTTGGAGGGAATTTGATACACAGGATATGAAAGATGGGCACAGAAAGTACAGATTGACAGATGTGGCCAAGGAAAGCCAACTAAAAAGGGGTGATTGTGTGGATAATAGTGGGGTGGTGTGATAACAAGATAGTTCTTTTGGAGTAGGACATTAGTGGTTGCTAGTTGTCTGTTGTTAGGGCAGGTTCTTGAATTGCTAAGGATTGTTTTTAAGAACTTACTTTAATCATTTTAAGAATGATTGGGGGAGGAAAATAGAAATTCTTTTTTGGTTTGCAGTTTGGCCTGTTCTGTGCCATTTGAGTCACAAATTTATAACTTTGCCGTAATGATTAATGTCCTAAAAGTTTGGTGCGATTTACCTTTAACATAACTTAGAACTAATTCTACGATCATTCTTATGATATTATTATTCTCATTCATAATCATTTAGTGAGTCTCTGCTTCACAAGAAAGAGTGCTCTAGGGATTGAACATAATCTCAAACCTACCTAATCTATTCCACAACTCAGAGTAGGTATCTATTATAATTAATCACTGTGACAATAACCACTTATTTTTTGTGCCCTTATTTATGACTTTATAGTGTTTCAGTTGCCCCTGACTTAAATTTTTAATGAGGAAGAGGGCAAGGATATATATAACAAAAACCCAAATAATGTCTGTTACTTACAGAACATAAAGAGATATATGTTTTACTTAGTTCTCTTAGTGTACAACAGTTGTATGGGTCACCAGCTAGTGGACTTAGGGTCACATATGTCATATACTTGCAGACATGTTTTATCTCAGAAACACACGGTGACATGTTTTATCTGAGTTTCACTGTTTAAGTTCAATAGATTCTGGTGATAACAAATCAATTTATGGAGATTTCTCAGGAAAATCTGACTTTCTGTTTGCTCTTGGATAGTTGGAAGGCCCAAGTTGTTTTGACATGAGGACTGGATATGCTTAGGAGTTTTCCTCATTAGATAAGGCATACAAAACTGTTTTCTTTGGTACTGGTCACTGTGTCTGTTTAGGTAGGTCTTGGATTTAGTCTTCCTAATTAATCATTAAGTCAAAGGTAGATGAATTGATGATCCTGGTATTATTCCTGTTGAACACTGGCACATTCTGTGCATTGTAATGTAAAATAATAAAGTATAATGTATCTCCATAAATTGGAATGTTTTCTTCTCTAAAGCCCCATTTCTGAGATGTTTCAGTGGCATTTTTTGATTCTCTACCTGCACTTATAGATTTTTAAAACCCATTTAAAGATTTAAAAAATGCTGTAAGAAAGGAAAGAAATGTGATTATTTTATTTTAAAGGAACATTTTCCTTTTGGATGATTATCTTTGCAGACCTCTAATTCATAGGCTATATTGGCATGCCAAACAGGTATGTTTATATATGTATGTCTATATAAGTATAATATTATCTATATATTTATATAAATTATATCTCTTTCTATAGAGATAATTACCTATTGAATTATATTAATATATCATATACATGATATAATAGGTATAGAATTATATAGATATAGAGATACACTGTTGTTATACCTTACAAATATGGACTGTGGACTCTTGGTTAAGACTATTTAGGTTTGAATTGTCACTCAAGCTGTGTCAGACCTTGACTGTCTGTGCCTAGACTCTGACCTTCTCATCGATGATATAAGAATCATAGATTATCTGCCTTGGAAGAATGCCTCCATTAATAAATGTGATAATAGACTGGGAAGTTGGCTCAGAATATGAACTAGAAAAATTAAATATATTAGTTTATCCAAATAATCCAACCTGTAATCTCATTTCCTTTATTCCAATTAAAAAGCACATTCCGTTTTCAGGCCTGTGTCTAGCACCCAGTGCTTCATACATGTGGGACAATTAGTCTAGCATTGAGCTTCATCCTTTGGCCCAACTCTTTTCCTTCAAGAAAAGCCATCGTGCAGAATCTGGACTATGTGGAGTATGTCAGCAGCAAGTTTTAGCATTCTGCCCTAGAAAGCACTCTAGGTTAATGAATCCTAACCCCTAAACTTCATCCTGTATGTTTGGCCTACCTCTACAAACAGAAGAAAGTTCTTTGCCACCCTTTTCAAAATACAAAGCAAGCTAGACATTTTGTACTGATAACTTAGGCGATTGTTAGAGAGCTGCTATTAAGAGTTTGTATTTTCACACATGATTTTGAGGAAGATGAATTTCATCATCGGTTTTCCGACTCCCAGTCCCATACATTTTCTAAGCCGGAGTAATCAAATATAGAAAAGGTCAAGTTTAAAGTTGTGCCCAAAAGATATGCAAAGTACTAATTTATTGATATAGGAATGTACTTTGTCTTTGATTTATGTTCTGTTTGGTATTTATAACACATTCACTTTTTTTTCTTTTTTCCCTCCCTCCCTCCCTCCCTCCCTCCCTCCCTCCCTCCCTCCCTCCCCCCCTCTCTCTTTCTTCCTTTTTTTGTGCTGATACATGGGCTTGCACTCAGGGCCTCATGCCCTTGCTTAGCTTTTTTGCTCAAGGCTTGCACTGTAGTACTTGAACCATAGCGCCACTTCCAACTTTTCTGGTTAGTCGGAAATGAGAAAGCAGACAGAAGCTTACTGTTGGAAAGGAAGATGGAGTGGGGCAGATGCCATTTGAGGCAAATGTCTCTTTAAATGACTGTAAAAAACACAGATCTGCCCTGGCTGTGGGGTTTTCTGTGGAGGAAATCTTGTAAGTTGTGTGTAGCTGCCATTGTCATTGTTGTTCCATTTGTTCCATTTCTGCCTCTGCCTGTCAGGTGAATGGTTTGCTTTTATCTGATCCCTTGGGCAAGCCAGGTTATTTCACCTGAGGCGAGAAGGCCGGAGAGTCTTTGAGGAGCTGCTTCATTGTGAAGCCAAGAGCTGCAGTTTCTGAGGGAGGATGCATTGTTACCCGTGGTGTCAAGGGACTTCTGTGATAAGTGGAAACCATGCTGGATTGGGGAAAACAGTGGCGTGGAATTATCTAATAAAGGGAGGTTGGAGCAGCAGCCCAGTTATTTTTTATAGCTAGGTGGTAGATAACCCTTCCTGGGAGGGACTGTTTCCTTCTCTCTAACCTGTTCTAGTAAATACACATGTAGGCTGAGAAGCTCTGGTACCTCAACTCCTGTCATGAGAGGTGACAGGCAGATAATACACAATTGTCGGCACATCCTCTACTGTGTGTCTTGGAAAAACACACGCAGCCAGGTGCCAGTGGCTCATACCTGTAATCCTAGCCATGCAGGAGACTAACATCTGAGGGGTGTAGTTTGAAGGAAAGTGTCATTGTGGCTCAAGTGGTAGAGTGCTCACCTTGAACACAAAGAAGCTCCGGGACAGCGCCCAGGCCCTGAGTTCAAGCCCCACACAACTAACAAGAAAAGAAAAAAAAAGGGAAACAAACCCCATACCCACACCTGAGAGGATAGAAAGGATATTAACAGCACTATATTTTTTGTGTGTCAGTCCTGGGGCTTGAACTTGGGGCTTGGGCACTGTCTCTGAGCTTTTTTTGCTCAAGGCTAGTGTTCTACAACTTGAGCCACAGCTTCACTTCTGGCTTTTTGGTGTTCAACTGGAGATAAAAGTTTCACAGACTTTCTTGCCTGGGCTGGCTTTGAACAGTAATCCTCAGATCTCAGCCTCCTGAGTAGCTAGGATGACAGGTGTGAACTCTTGCAACAGAACTACTTTTTCAATAGAGATCATTGGGACATTGCTACTGTCTTATAAATATTCTATTTTCATGCCGTTTTTAATTCACTTTTTATAATGAAACATGTACATGGAGCATAGACAGACAGTTACTGAATGCATTTGTTATTCTTTCAAATTTGTGGATTTTTCTTGCTATTATTATAAAAGCTTAGACAGTATGTCTCACTAATAAAAACCTATTTCAATTAAATCTTAGGGTCAAAGATTTAATATATTATTGGGACCAGATAATTGAGCTACCTAATTATTCTGAGTCGGTAATATTTGTAATAGTTTTATTAGCAGATGTCATATGTTGGAAATTAATTGCTTTCTAACTTGTGGGCACTTTCTAGAAGTTATTTGGTACTTGGCCTCTAAGCTCTCCCTATATTACAGAGGAATTTATTTATTGCCTGTTCTGGGGCTTGAACTCAGGGCTTGGGCACTTTGCTTTCCCTTGGATTTTGGGTCAAGGCTGGTGCTCTACTACTTGAACCACATCTGGCCTTTAGGTGGTAATTAAAGATAAGAGTCTCATGAATTTTCCTGCCCGAGCTAGACTTGCACTTTGATCCTCAGACCTCACCCTCCTCAACAGCTATGATTAAGTGAGCCACCAGTGCCCAATTGAGGGAGTAATACTTTAAATGAGCTAAATCAGCATTAGATTTCCATTCTAACCTGGAAATCTTTAGGGTCCCAATTGGGGCTGATTTGTGAAGCTATAGCTTTTTATTCCTTTTTTGGAAAAACTAGCCCTTAAAACTAGACCTATGACTTTTCCTTTAGCTTCAACACTGACAAAGATAATATTTTTCTTTTTCCTTTGCACTTGTCCCTCCTCTTTTGCATTACCTGGGAAGCGTTGGAAGTTATAATTCATTTTCTTCTTTTGGGGCAGTGTCATGAACACACTCTTGTAGGAGTGCTATCTGATAACATAGGCAGCAGGAAAAGAACTTTGCTCTGCCTGTCCAATTCCACATCCTCTCGTCCAGGTGGTGAGATTATTCTGCCTGCCTGGATGAAACAAAAATTGGGTGCCTGCATGTGGACAGCAAAGATGGCGCTGAGAGGGAGTTGAGTGGGCAGAGCCTGATTTGCTTTTTTTTTTTTAAATTTAATTTTATTTTATTTGTGAACATACTGTACCGAGGAGTTACAATTACATGGGCAGGATAATGCGTACATTTCTTACCAAGCGCCTGATTTGCTTTACGTTCAGTGCGTAACCAGCCCGTGGAAGCTTAGGTGCATGATAGGGTGTGACCTTGACAGTGATTGGTTCCTCTTCCTCCCCTGCCATGCCACCCAGTCTCTTTTGCTTTAAAAAGGACTTGCTGTGTGTTAATAAATGAGTTCCTGCTTGACTTGACTCCCCACTGCCACTGCCTCTGATTGTCTCCTGGGCTAAGGGAGGCGGGTATTTGTGGTACAATATGTGATGGTGTAACATTTATATACATTATATACATAATGTAATGTTCAAATTATGCCAGTATATCTATGTACCTCTTCAAGTGTTTGTAATTTAGATGAAAACATTCAAGGTCTTCTTTTAGATTTTTGAAATACACATTATATTATCAGTACTTGTAATCATCTATAGTGCAACAGAATATCAGAACTTTTTTCTCTTATGTAGCTGATTAGCCTTTCCCATCTCCTCCTCTACTCCTACAGTCCCTGATAGCCACCATTCTCTCAATGTCTGACAAATGTTTTAGAATCCATCTATGAGGGAGAGCCTGTCTCTTTCTGTGTCTGGTTTATTTCACTTGACACAATGGCTTTCGGTTCCACCTAGCTTGTAAATGACAGGATCTGATCCCTTTTAATGGCTGAACTGTATTCCATTGTTTGTTTTGTATGTTTGCATATACATAGTTTGTTTCTATTTGATGTCTCTTTGGCAAACTGATTCCATTTCCTTTGGATATATAGTTAGCAGTGGAATGGTTAGATTAAATGATAGTTCTACTCATTAAGTTTTGGAGGAACTGGTAAACTATTTCTCATAATTTCTCATACTAATTTGCATTTCCCCATATTGTGTGGGGTCTGCATTTTTATATACCCACACTTGTTATCTTTTTAAAAAGTAATATATATTCTTACTGGAACAAGACCCTATTTCAAGAACCAAATAAAAACAAAAGTATTTAAGTACATACACAAAGGCCCTAGTATTACAGAACAAAACCAAACCAAAAATAATTCAAAAACACCCTTTTATCTTCTTGAACCTATTCCTATAGTTTTCCTGAAGATTAGACTCTGCTTATGATTCAGTAAATCATTCATTCAGGCCCAATGCTAGGCTGTAGTAGTAGTTAAAAAAAAATCATTATAGCTTCTGCCCTTCTAGCCTGCAGCCCTTTTAAGTGGGACTAAAAATTAAAGAGATAAATTCAACAGTCATTCTCTTGATGCCTCATAAACTAATGAACATTAATCATGCTGGAATCTCCTTCTTTCCCTCCCTCCCTCCCTCCCTCCCTCCCTCCCTCCCTCCCTCCCTTCTTCCCTTCTTCCCTTCCTTACTGTCTTCCCTGTTTTCCCTGTCTTCCCTTCCCCTCCCTTCTCCTCCCCTGTATCCCTTCCTCTCTTTCCTTTTCTTCTCTTCTTCTTTCTTCCACTTTCTGCCTCCTGGTCTTAATGTCTAAGTAAAAGTCAGAGCTCTCTGAGCTAAAGGCATGATGAAGCTAACAGTGACTTTCCTTTTATGATGTAAAAGTTTATAACTTTCATCATTGTCTGTAACATAAACAGGATATCTTTTCTTTTTATAGTAGTATTCAGTTTGTAGTATGTTTTAAGTTATTTCATGTAATTTTTTTTGACAGTCCTCTGCTTTGAACTCGGGGGCCTGGGCACTGTCCTTGAGCTTTTGTGCTCAAGGCTAGTTCTCTTCCACTTGAGCCACAGCTCTACTTCCAGATTTGGGGGTTAATTGGAGGTGATAGTCTTGTGGACTTTCCTGACTGGGCTGGCTTTGGACTGTAATCCTCACATCTCAGCCTCCTGAGTATTTAGGATACTCAGTGTGAGACACTGATACCTGGCCAGTTTCTACCAGACCCTCATGCTTATGTTGACTTGAGTAGCCCCAAAGATCTTGCAAGTGAAATTAAATGATTGAGTAGATAGCACATGAGAATTATAAATCAGAAGATCCATGGTCTACTCCTGGTTTTATTAATACCAGGTTTAAGTACTCACTGCTCAAACTTTCTGTTTTTTTCATCAGCAAAATGAACAGCTGGGGTAGAGAAGTATAGTTAAGGCCCATGTTAGGTTGTTATTGAGTAACAACCCTTCTGCGGCCAACAGTGTAAAAAACATACAGGCAGGCTTCAGCCAATGGCCTGGGAAGACCTGATAACCTGGCTAGGCCTGCCTGCTGTTGACCAGGTCTGACAGGCCTCTCCTCTGAATAATCTCCTTCATGCTACCGGCTGGCTTGCTGGCCATACTTAACAAGATGAGAAGATCATATATTTCTCATTCTCTGGAGGATCATGTAGGCTTGTTCTCATGGCCAAAGGATGTGCCCTCCAAAACACAGCAGCTGTATAAGCAGTCTTCTTGAAGCCTGTTAATTCCACCACTGTTTTTTTTTTTTTGTCAGTTGTGGGGCATGAACTCTGGACCTGGGCGCTGTCCCTTACCTCTTCAGCTTAAGGCTAGCGCTCTACCACTTGAGCCACAGCACCACTTCCAGTTTTCTGGTGATTCATTTGAGATAAGAGTCTCACAGACCTTCCTGTCCAGGCTGGCTTTGAACCGCAGTTCTTAGATCTCAGCCTCCTGAGTAGCTAGGATGATAGGAATGAGCCACCAGAGCTTGGCCACCACTTTCTTTTTTTTTTTTTTTTTTGTCTGAATCAAATCTCAAGGCCAGCTTGGAGTCATAAAATACAGAAACTCCAAAGTCTCATGGCCCTGGCTTGGAAACAGAGAAAGCACAGAGTTACAGCCTATTTGTAATGAATTTACTTAGGCTCCTTTGGGCTTTGATTTTTTTCCTTAAAACTTGAGTGATCTAATTGGTTATTTGAATATCTACCACTACATCTTGGCATTGAAATGGACAAAAGTAAAAAGAAAAAAGAGAAATAAGCCTGTACTATCTTGAAGGCATTTTGTATTTTATAAAGCCCCTTGTACTTGCCAGAGAAACAAAAATTAACAGAAACAAAAATTAACAGACACCCTTGAGAAATGAGCAGTGTGGTCAAGGAAATGAGGCTCATAATGGTCTTTTTTGCGGGAAAGGTGTATATTGGAGACTTGTACAAGCTACAGGAAAGAGAAGTAAGAGACAAATGTAAATTGCAATTTTTGCTAAGCCTCAAAGGATGTGGGTGGATCTAGACTAATCAAACTATTCTTTTTGATCACTGCTAGCATTTACACATAGAAAAAGGACAAAAGATATTTTAATTAAGCAAGGGAAATAAACAGTTTGCTGGTGAATAATTTATCTCAAAACTTACACTTTGCCTATTTAAGGGAGAAGTTATATCTTGAATATTGACGTTCAGTGAGTAAAAACTGTTCTCAGGAAATTGTTTTATTTTATTGAGTCAACAAATATTTTTAAGTGGGTGTTCTTTTAAAGAAAGCTAGCAAGTTTATTTCTAACCATGAGCAAGGACTTTTTAGTTGTTCACCAACATCCATTTTTTTCTAGCTTCAGCTTGCAGCTAAGCTAATCCTTGGGGTTCATCTAATGCGATGCTGGTAGAAACTGTGTTCTAATAAATCTCCATGCATGCTCTTCCATATTTCTTCCCTTTTCTGGTTGACTGGGTTGGCTACTGCTGGGTTGCTTTGGAAAGTATCTTAGAATGACTACTAAACACCTTTGTTCATGAAGGATTGTCTGGAGTGGCACCTTCTACCACACAGCATCAGGGTGAGACATGATTTCTGTTTTGCATACCCCCTTCTGAAGCAAACCTGTGTGTTTTATCAGTACAACTTGACCAAATAGACCATATAACACATTAGCTGGAAAAATCAAGCCCAGAAAGCATAAAGACTTTTCAGGATTATCATCTCTCTCCATAGACATACAAAATTGACTATGTCCCAGTGTCAAAAGGCTGAACTTGATTGCTGATATTCTCACTTCAGGGCGCTCACAGTTTGTTAGTAAACAGGAAGATACACAGATAAGTATTATGCAATGTAGTGGGTCTCCTTTGGGGGATTGTAAGCTCAATTAATATAGAGTTTCCAGTATTCAGTATTAGTAGCTGCACTAAGATAGGAAATCAAGTATTTGTTTTTTTTTGGTTGTTGTTGCTGTTGTTTTGTTTTTCTTTTCTGGTCCTGGGGTTTGAACTCAAGGCCTGGGCGCTGTCCTTGAGCCTCTTTGAGCTCAAGGCTAGCACTCATCACTTGAGTCACAGTGCTGTTTTCAATTTTTTTTTGAGTAGTTTATTGGAAATAAGAGTCTCATGGACTTTCCTGTCCAGGCTGGCTTTGGACTGCCATTCTCAGATCTCTGCCTCCTGAGTAGTTAGGATTACAGGTATGAGTCACTGGCGCCCAGCTGAAAGTTAAGTTTTATAGTAGTGTCCGAGGTAGTTTAGGGAGCTCTGCTCTAGAAGAAGAAGAGGAAGAGGATGAGAAATGGAAGACGGAAGAGGGAAGAAGGAGGCGGAGGAGGAGGAGAAGGAGGAGAAGGAGGAGGAGAAGAAAGAGAAGGAGGAGGGAGGAAGAGGAGGAGGAGGAGGAAAGGAGAAGGAGAAAGAGAAGAAGAAGAAGAAGAAGAAGAAGAAGAAGAAGAAGAAGAAGAAGAAGAAGAAGAAGAAGAAGAAGAAGAAGAAGAAGAAGAAGAAGAAGAGGAGGAGAAGGAGGAGGAGGAGGAGAAAGAGGAGGAGGAGGAGGAGAAAGAGGAGGAAGAAGAAGAGGAAGAGAAGGAAGAAGAAGAATATGATACCAGTAGTTGTTATTGCTAATAATAATAACTGCTTTATTGATTATAATTTTTACAGATTAATAGCATTATACTTACCGGTCCTGCAGTAAGTTTAATTTCCAGTCCTTAAATATCATGACCCCTTTAATTGTTAAAAGAAATCATGTATTAGTCACTGTTTCCCCATTTTAAAGGTAGAGAAATCGAAGTTCAGATTGCAAGTGATTGGCCCAATTTCACATAGTTAGGAAGTGATTCAGCTGTGTTTTAAAGCCAGGCAATGTGAGGTGGGGTTTCTAGCAGTCATACTATACATAGACAAGCAAGTTAATACCGTAGTAATCATTGTTATGGGAATATCCATAGGTGTGCAGGTTTTGGTGGACCTTTGATACATTTAGACTGTGTTCTTCTAGTTTATAAACTGAAGGGTGTGCTTGGTACCTGTGAGCTGTTGTACTGCATTTCTGTGATGCCATCTTATGCACCAGGTATGTGGAATTCAGTGAACCGTCTTCTATTTTGTGTGTGTGTGTGTGTGTTTTTGAAATGTAATTAATAGTGAGAGTATCAGTTCTCTCTCTCACACACAAAAAGCTAGAGATAACTACTTGCAGTGTACCTCTAAGCTACTGTTTATGAGTCTTCACTTGTTTAGAATATAGAATCCTGGCTGACTTTTGTCCAGACTAAGAGAGCTGGGATAGTGGCTTTTTGCTGAGCAATCACAAAATAATGCCTTATGTAGAGTTTACATGTCTTGAATTTGTTCATCAGAAGTGGAAAATATGATACTCACTAGACACTATGTTGAAAATGAACTATACAGCTTGTGGGGAAGGGGGTTAGGAGGAAAATCCTGGGAGAAAACAAGGGAAGGGGTGACATTGTTGAGAAAGAAATGTAATTACTCATGACCTGACTTATGTAACTGTAACCCCTGTGTACATCACCTTTACAATAAAAATAAATTTTAAAACTTAAATATTAATTCAAGGAAAATAATAGAAATTACATTATAATCTTAATACTATGTCATTTGTAGATGAGTATATATGCATTTATATTAATAGAATAATTTTATTTTTTTTTAAAAGAAGTAGCAGTGGCTGGATGCAATTGCATCTGCCCTGTGGAAATCTCTCAAATGATACTGTTGCACAATTTTTTGTCTTCCTAGTCACTTCTTAAAGAAGGCCAGAGTTACCATAGAGGACCAGAAATATTTTTACATAATACCTTTTGCCTATCTACTTTGTAATATTTGCACAGAATTATTGGACAAGTTGAAATCTAATTGACAACTTCAGATTTTCTTTTTCAGTCAGAATGTGAGAATGCCATTTTTATTGCTGTTCTTTTTTTTCTCCCTTTTTTCATTATATCAGTGTTGGATCCTTTGTGTGAAGCTTATACCATATTGGTTTTCCAATGGAGACAATTTTAGTTTTCCTTGAAATAGTGTGACTTCTGGCCTACTTTTTTCTTTTACTTGTGATAATATTTTGCCTGCAGGGGAATATGCTGGGAGTCGATTCTGAGAAATCTCATTGGTTGTTTGCTGTCTTTTCAGTTATCCCTTTGAGAAGGATGGTGGCTGGGCAGGTGCTAAAATACTCTCTGAAATCCTTTCTCCTAGGGGCCATTGCCTCTGGCTAATTCTGCAGTGGTTGGATCCTGTGAGGTTGTTTTATCAGATGTCTGGCAAGATAGAATTAAAGAAGGAACCCAACAGAGTCGGTTTACTGAAGTTGGCACTCCTCACTGGGAAATTTAGATGTAAATTATGATCCAGGTCAGCCCTGCTGCATGTACTACAGGAAGGGTTTTGATAATCCAATAGGCCTGACAAGGGGAGAATTATTAGCCACAAGGTGCCCTTTTGTTCCTGCAGTACAATTGACTTGAGTCTTCAAAAATGAGTTAAGTAATTGTTTTTTTCAATCATCATATTTGTCCAAAAATGCTCCTGAGGTCAGGTCGTAAATGGGGAGCCAGGCCTTCTAATTTCCCTTGACTGAGTCTGCTTTCCACTCACCCTGATGTCTTTTTGACACATTGTTTTGCCTCTCCCTCTCTACAGCAATGTTCATGGCTTCTCTGGTCTAGTACAGGGGATGATATTGTTAGTGCGCTGTTAGAATTCTGCCTCTACCACTTCTCTATCCAGTGTAACCTTTGTCAAGGTGCTTGTTCATCCAATGTGACACTTGTCAAGTTTCCTATCTTTTTAGAGTAATGCACATCTCACGGAATCATCATAAGTATTAAATAAAGCCATAATGCATGTGCATTATTCAGGACAATGACTTGGACATAGTAGGTGCTTACTAACTCTTACTTTATGACTTTTAATGGTCAACATTAGTATTAGCTGTTAGCAAGTTCTCGACTGGATGGGATGGTGACAAAGCACCAACAGAGACCCAAAGGTGTTCTTTTGGGGAAAGATCAAGCCTATTATTACTTAATGGCCCTATTTTTCAATACAGCAGTAATGACCTCATTACCATTACAACTTTTTGCCTCGTACAATTATTTTAATGAATAAAAGAGTATCTCTGGACCTCACTTGAGGAGAACGTGTATGCGATGTAGCTTTGTATTCTAGTACTGCCATCTACTAGCTTCGGAAATTGAATTAACTTCTCTAAGCCTCAGTTTACTTTTCCTTAAAAAAAATGGAGAAGAGATCGTAGTGCTGATTTAGGCAAAGCTCATTTTGGAGATATAGTTAATATATTCATATAAAGTACACACACACACACACACACACACACACACACACACACACACAATTCACTAATTGAATGAGGACAAAATGTTGCCCTGTGCCTTCCTAATTTCTTAAGATACTTTAAAATGTCATCTGAGCTTCCAGGATCCCTCAAGTGGCTCCTCTGTTGATTTGTAGGTTATCTTACTGTTGACCTTGCCAGCACTTAGCACAATTTACATTTACATACCCGCTCCTATGTTTACTACATATCCTTCTAATAGCTGAGTCTGTTTCAGTCATCATTTTGTCACTACCACATGGTATACAGTTGGTGCTCAATGTAGTTTTTTAAATGCCCAGATGAAAAAGGACAGCAGGGAAGGATGAAACAAGCAGTCGTGGTATTTCTGCTCTGTGAGCGCATACTATTTCTTTGTCACTTCATTTCATTTGCTTTAACACCACCTGTTGTCTTGTTAATTAGCTCTTATAAAATGGCTAATTATTTTCATATCCCCTCCAATAGGTTGTAAGGCCCTGAAGTGCCTGAGCCATAGATGAAATCTGCAGCACTCTCACAGATTGCACAGTGCTTTGCATAGTAATTATTTGTTGAATAAATGAACCAGAAAAAGAGAAAACATGTTCTGAGGGTTTCACCAAATATACTAACTTTTGGGAAATGTGAAGTCAGAATGCATTCAGGACATTCACTGTTGTTTCCATTTACTGTGTTGTAATAGTGGCAAGTGAGGCTCACAGAGATGAAGAATCAGCTCTTCCCATATTGTCTGTTCTTTCTGTCCTACCTCTACTTACCTCTGCCCCACTGGTGGCCCCACTCATGGCCACATTGCAGCCTGGGAGGAAATGCTGTGTGTTTGAATTCCCTCTCAGGTCACCTCCCACCCTTTTTCAAGAGGAACTGCTCTTTGTCTTCCTCTTGGCTTCTGCTGTGTGTCCTTTTTCTTTCTCTCTCTCTCTCTCTCCCTCCCTATTTCCTTCTTCTCTGTCTCTGTCCCTGTCTTTTTGTCTCTTGCCCCATCTCTCTTTTATTTCCCCCTCTCCTCTATCTTTCTCTCTCCCTGTCTCTCTGACCTGGTGCTTGAACTCAGAGCCTTTCTCTCTTCCTTAGCTTATTTTCCTTAAGACTTGTGTTCTACCATTTGAACCACATCTCTGCCCCTGGCTTTTTGCTGATTAATTAGAGATCAGAGTGTCTTAGATTTATCTGCATGGGCTGGCTTTGAACCAGGATCCTCAGATCTCAGCCTCCTAAGTAGCTAGGGTTACAGATGTGAGCCAGTAGTGCCGCGCTTTCTTTCTTGTATACAGGGGGTTTCAATTCAACCAATGACATGATAAGTGCAATGCATCTTACTAGTGTTACTCCTTCCATTCTTCTCCCCTAACTTTCCCAACACTACTTGCACTGTCAAGTTACCTGGTTCCATTTTCACTTATGTACACTGAATATAATGACTTTGCTTTCCTGTCTGCCATCCTTAGCCATATTCAAGTGTCCAGTGAACCAGGAATCTTCCTGTGGGTAGCTTGAATCTGCTTGTCCACTTTCTATTTTGTTTTGGAGTGCTCGTATAGACCACACAGATGTATGGCAAGGGTGAGGGAAGCGGTGACTTTGTCCAAAAGGAAATGTACTATATGCTTGGCTTATGTAACTATAACCCTTATGTTAATAAAGATTGTTTAATGAGGGGCTGGGAAGGTGGCTCAGTGGTAGAGTGCTTGCCTTGCATGCCTGAGGCCCTGGGTTCGATTCCTCAGCACCACATAAGCAAAAAGAAAAAAGCCAGAAGTGGCGTTGTGGCTCAAGTGGTAGAGTGCCAGCCTTGAGCTGAAGAGCTGAGGGACAGCGCCCAGGTCCAGAGTTCAGGCCCCATGAATGGACCCCCCCCCCCAAAAAAAAGATTGTTTAATGAAAATTTAAAAAATTAGAAAACAGAATGTATGATACGATGCTTTAATTACTGACTTGTACGTAAGATGTACTATGCTTAGAATCCTTCTACTTGTTCTTTTTTTAGTCAACACAATATTTTGGAGTTGGAGTTTTTCTTAAACATTTTCCTTCCTCCTTACACATGTATTAGTTAACTTTACTTTTGCACTGTGACCAAATATCTGACAGATATAATGTAAGTGAGGAAAGATTTAGTTTGGCTTGTGAGCTTAAAGGATTTGGCCCATGGACATTTGGCTCCACAGAACATCATCTTGGGCAGAACATCATGGCGGTAGGAGCCCATGACAGAGACTGTTTTTCACTGCTTGGTGGACAGGAAGCAGAGAGGGAGGCAGAAAGGATAACTAGCCAAGTTATTCTCAAAGACCTGTCCCGGCGAGCTACTTTTTCCTGTGAGAGCCCACCTCCCTGAAGTTTTCAGAGCTACCCACCAGCAGCTGGGGACCAAGTCCCCAATATAAGAGCCTTTTGGGGTGATAGTTCATATCCAGACCACACCACTACATTTGAGTACTTTATCAGATATCAAAGAGATTCTTTTCATGGTTTCTCTTAATCACTCTTGTGTCCAGGGACACACCTGGGCTCAGGTGGTTTTGTGCATCATGTCAATGCTGTGTCTTTGCTAAACATGAAAAAAGAACATACAGGTGTGAACTACCACCTCCTGTCCTTCTCTGATGGAACTCTGTGATGCATCACTGAAGCCTTCTGAGTTTTCTGACTCCAGCTTTGATTGTGTTCCTTCCTTCCTCACACCCTCCCATAGCTCTCTATTTGCTACCAAATTAAATACAGAATCCTCAACAACCTGGGCCCAAAGACCTGTCTAATACAGATGCATGCCATTGTTCTAGATGTATGAACACTTGTCTTGAAAAATTTCCATGCTTTCTCATGGCCATTTCTTTTCTCATGTCATTTCCTAAATAAAAAATAGGCCCCCTTTCCTTAAAAAACTAAACATGAACTTTGCTATGACCTAGCCATACCATTCTCAGGCATCTACCCAGACCATTACAGGTCACGATAAGGTAAAGACACTTGTGAATCCATGTTCATTGTTGTACTATTCACAATGGCCAAGTTATGGGAACAGTCTAGAAGCCCTACAACAGATGAGTAGATAATGTGGTAATGTGGTACCTGTACACAACGAATTTTATTCATCTGTTAGAAAGAATAATGATCATGTCATTTACAGGGAAATGGATGAACCTAGAACAAATCATGCTAAGTGAGGTAAGCTAACTTCAGAGACAAATCACTCTGCATAATACCATAGTAACAACAAAATTTTATTTAAAAAAGTAGCCTCCCTTCATCTTTACCTGACAAAAGCTTTTCACCCTTTATCTCATGTTATATGCTGCGTTCTCCAGCACATTAGATGGACCCGGATTTACTGATTGGTCATATGGATGCTTGTGTTCTCAGCTGGCTCTCTACTCTTATCATTCCCCATTGTATCTACTCCCTTGTATCCCCTAAAGTATCTTCATTGCCACATTGCATTAGGCTCTTGGCAGACTGAATTCTTTGTCCTCCTAGCTATAGCTTCCATTATCTGTGTCTTGACAATGGCAAAAGTTCTATATGTAGTTTTTAGAGTTTATAGATATTAGCAAAATGCACAAATATACTGAACATTTTGAAATATCCTGAACATTTTTCAGTAAGATTGGGCATGAACAGTATTCTTGTTTAACTAAAATGTTTAATTAAGGATACAACATAGCTTTGTGATTTCTGATTAATTGATTGACAGACACTTTTCCAGACCTAATTATAACTGTTAGACTGTTACATGAGGTGTAGAACACCTTGGAAATTTGTATTTAGCTAGATTTTAATCTTGGTGGATAAACTGAATTTGGGAACAGAAAGCGTATTAAAATTAATAGTGTTGGGTTTCAAAGACAATGCATTGTCTGACTCCATTCTGACATGGAACAGCCAATTTAAGAAAGATGATTATTTTGTAAGGGATAAATATGGTTTTCTTCTTTTTTTTTTTAACATTCTTGTTGAGATAACATTGTTAATCTTATTTTTTTAAATTACCATTTAAAAACTCTTCTTTCCATTTTGTTAGCCTGAACAACATTACCCTATCAGGATTCTTTTGTGAAGAGCTCTTTGGGGGCTTTATATTATAAAACTGTAATTTTTCTGAAAATGTCATTGTTTTGGATTGAATTTAGAGGTGCACATATGATAAAAAAATAATGTCTTTGAGCTCACTGTATTGGCAGTAGTTTTTTATTCATGACACTCAGCAAACAGAAGCACATTTTAAAAAGTTAAGGCAGAAGATGGGTGTTAGCTTTGGTTTATATAACTCAACAGGTCTATAACCTGTTGTGTCCATGCTTTTGGAAAGGCAGAACATTAATACTGTCAACTATTTTGCTGTGACACTTTTCTTCCCAGGGTTTTGTCACAACAGAAGACTTTACAAAGTGCCAGTTCTTCCAACTCTTCCAGGAAGTGACCCCTATCTGTCTAGAGTTGAAGTCCATTTCCAGAAGATCCCACCCTTGGTGCCTTACTTCTGCTCCACTTTTCTCAAGTCTGGGCACAGAAGGCAGATGCCATAGACTCTCTAGAATACCATAAACTCAAAAGCAGTCCTGTTTGGAAGAGTCTTGTTGCCTCACACAGTAGCTATGGGGGATAGAATCCAGAATCTACTCCCAGCCCAACCTTTTCTTGAAGTCTCCTTGTTTCCTTTCTTTTAAAAAAATAATTATGAGGGCCCTCACACTCCTTGTTCTATTCTCAGTCTCATCCCCAGTAGGTAGTATGTCTTTGAACACAAGAAACATCTTGGAATTAAAGGTGAAGAGCAAAATACCTCATGAGTGTGTGCATGTGACAGGTGTGTGCATACGAATGAGATAGGGTCTGGCTACCCATCCCAGACTGTCCTCAAACTCACCTTGAACTCACCATGTAACTCAGATTCTGAGCCTCCTGCCTCAGTCTCCTGAGAGCTGGGATTACAGACCTAGGCCGGCATATTTTGCAGTAGGGACATTTGAACCGTAGTTGCAAAGTTCATCACTACTCAATCTTAATTAACTCCTATCTTTATAGAAGGTGCATACAGTTGGGACTGTGTTTACTGATTAGTGATTAGAACTAATAAATCCTAATGGAGAAAACGATTGGATTTTTCAAAGTCATTTTAATGTCTTACTAAGAAGCTATGGTATGAGTACT
Organism: Dipodomys merriami; assembly: GCF_024711535.1. Lineage (NCBI taxonomy): Eukaryota > Metazoa > Chordata > Mammalia > Rodentia > Heteromyidae > Dipodomys > Dipodomys merriami. The sequence continues at coordinate 18,974,703 of NW_027206512.1, read as the reverse complement.
CCTGTTTAAAACACTGTTCTGGAGAGCCATCATGGGCAAAAATGTCTGTCTGGCTCGAACAGTAAACACATTTTTATTTGTACTGTACTGTTATTCTCAGTGTGCTTAATAATTCTTACTAATGTGTGTCATCAGATGCTGTGCATACTCTATCATTATGCAGATGGTGTGGATGGGTACAACGTGACTAACTCTTGATTATCATGTCCTTCTGTGTCTCTGGTGTCCCCTGTGTTTCACTGAATACACAACTGCATCTGTGAGATCAGAATAGCAGCTTCTTATATTTTTAGGACCAGTCTGCAATGCTTCTCTTCTTTGAGTGAGCCTCGTGTTTCCCAGGAGCTCTCTGTAAATTGGATTTCACCATGTTCACTGCTTCAGCATGGAAATGTGTTGGCTTATGTTCTCAACTACAAGCAATCCCTGTCCACTTAGGTCACATAAAATACCTTATTGTTAATTTAGCGCCTGGCAAATCTACCTATGTCATGTCTCTTTTCCATAATTAGTGTGATTATGGAACGTGTATAACGAAGTCTTGAGTATCATTTTAGTATACAAGAAGATTATGTTCCTGAACAGAAGATAATGAGGAGATAATTTATTGGATAGTAATACTTTCTGTCTATAATGGCACCACTCTACCCCACAAGTTCCTTTGTGCTCCTCTGTCCAGGCATGACCATCTATCTAGCTTGGATATACCCAATACAGAGGTAAGGAAAAGATAGAAGGAGTACAGTCACCTAACTGTTACAAAAATATAGAACAGGCCAGTTGTCTAACTATTCAGATAAACCAAGTATTTGTCTGACTAGAACTGATCATCTTCATGCCTTAAGTAAAGTAGCCTGGAATATAACTTGTCTTGGGGAATAAAATGACAGGATTATAAATCTTTAACCAAACTCTTTTTAAATCTAGTAAGATAGAAGCTGAATGGAGTCGAAAGCCCCTGACTAAAGAACACAGTCAAAATCTTGAGCCATTTGTTTGAAATTAGAATACCTGGGTAGGAACTGTCGTTGGGATGGATGTTTTTCACTTGGAAACAAAACATAAACTCTAAATGTAAATCACTGAATTTTCTCCTGGCAGCATCAGAATAATGCATTACATTCATACCCAGGCTGCAGTATTATTGAGGCAGAAAGGCATTACGATGTTCAGTAATGTGCTGTGAAATTTTTCATTATTGCAACTCAGCAGGCTTGGTTTTAGGCAGAAAGATGAAGTAGGTGAAATCTGCCCTTGCTACCCACTACTTCCTGCAAGCTGGGCTGTTCTTCTCCACTGGCGCCATCTTGTCCAACAGCCTCTTGGAGCCTATTCTTTGATAAAGAATGGTAGGACTTGCCTTTGGACTTTTATCCACATTAGGTAAGGCACACCTGCATCCCTGCTTCTGAGTGAAGTGCTCTGCAGACATTCCTCTCTCATGTCCATACCCTTGGTGGGCTAGTGCTTTCCTTTTATGGTATGCCTCTGGGTAGTACTGGGTTCCTGTGTTCTTTTTTTAAATTTTTTTTATTGTAAAAATACTGTACAGAGGGCTTACAGTTACATGAGTAAGGTAATGAGTACATTTCCTATCGAGCACTGTTACTTCTTTCTTTGTTTTCTCCTACCATCCCTTCACCCCCACCTCCCTTTCTCCCCATCCCCCCAAGTAGTAAAGTTCATTTTCAACATAGGGTCTTGTACATCTCATTGTTTCAATGGGTCAGCCTATATCCTTATTTCAGCATTTTGTTATTTCCCTTCCCCTCCCCAAATTAGAAAAATGTATATACAAGATGCAGGGCACTAACATCAAACACGTTGAAAACAGGGGTTATACCGTGGGGAAAGAATATAGAAAAGAAACAAAAAAAAATCACATAGTACGTTTTTAAAACATTAAAAACAATAGCAAGAAAGAAAAAAACAAGTTGTGTCCCTATCTTGGGGTTCATTTCACTTAACATCATCTTATATGGTTATATATACATAGCTTTTGACCTTTTCTGCTTGTCCTAGACATATACTAGTTACTGCAAATAAGGGAAACCATGGGACCTATGTTTCTTTGGGTCTGGCATACTTCACTAAATGTATTTTTTCAAAGTGTTCTTAAGATCATGTCATTTTTGTCTTTCCTCCTATGACATCGACCAGTGAACAAGTTAACTATGCATGTATCTTCAAGAAGACAATATATTCATAAATTTTCCCATTATAAGAAAGCAGTCAATGTACATGAATCCTGTGCCAGACCTCTGTCAAGCATTCTATCACATTTAATCTTTCTAGCCATCTCTCAAGATGGGAATAATGGTCTCTGTCTTACAGATGGAGACACTGAGGTGTGAGAGTTAAGTACATATGTCCCAGGTCATGGGCTAGAACTAGGATTCGAACTTGAGGATACCTGTACTCTTACTGCTCTGCAGACCTATCAGGGCAAATGAGAGAGAGGAGGAGGGAGAAGGCAGAGAGGGATGGATAGAGAGAGATGCTTTTCATTTTTTGGCTCCTGTTAGCTGACTTCTGCATTGTAATAGTGACTGTGTAGAGGTCACACTAGTTTTATCTGCTTGTCAGAGGAACTTGAGGCTAATAGAAGAAATGGCAGATTGCATATTAGACCATCTGAATGAGGAAAACAGTGTTCCAATCTTATATATATATATATATATATATATATATATATATATATATATATAGTGAAAATACTGTACAGAGGGGTTACAATTACATGGGCAAGATAATGAGCACATTTCTTATCAAGCATTGTAGCCTCCTCCTTTGTTTCCCCTTCCCATCCCTTCCCATCCTCCCCCTGCCCCCCCACCCAGTCCTCCCCGCTTCCCCCATAGTGTTCCAATCTTTAAAAGACAAAAATATTTCTAATGCCAGTTAGAAAATAATGCCATTGCCTCATCCTTATTCGCATGCCACATTGAGCTTCTTGCCCAAAACTCTTCATGTGGAATTGAGACTCCTTTTTCTTTCAAAGTTAATAAAAAGTCATTAGTCTTTGGTTCAATTAAAAACAAACACTTTGGAAAAAACAAACAAACAAACACTTTGGAAAGCAGTACGGAGGTTCCTCAAAAGACTCCACATAGAGCTCCCCTGCAATCCCACTTTTGGGCATTTACCCAGATGATCACAAACAATACCATATGAAAGCTACCAGCACAACTATGTTTATTGCAGCATTATTTACCATAGCTAAGATATGGAACCAACCCAGATGCCCCTCAGTAGATGAATGGATCAAGATAATGTGGTCTCTCTCTCTCTCTCTCTCTTTCTCTCTCTCTATATGCATACACATATATGTATATATATATACACACACACACACACATTCAATGGAATTCTATGCCTCCACCAGAAAGAATGACATTGCCCCATTTGTTAAGAAAGACTTGGAAAAAATTATATTAAGTGGAGTAAGCCAAGCCCAAAGAAACATAGGTCCCATGGTTTCCCTTATTTGCAATAACTAGTATATGTCTAAGACAAGCAGAAAAGGTTCAAAGTTATGTACATATGACCATATAAGATGATGTTAAGCTAAATGAACCCCAAGACAGGGACACAAGTGGTTTTTTCTTTCTTGCTATTTTTTAACATACTTATAGTATACTATGTGATTTTTTTGTTTCTTTGGTATTTTCCTCCCCCATGGTATAACACCTGTTTTCACTGTATTTGATGTTGGTGCCCTGCATCTTGTATACGTATTTTTCTAATTTGGGGATGGGAAGGGTAAAAACAAAATGCTTACATAGGGATACAGGTTGACCCATTGTAACAATGAGATGTGCAAGACACTGTTGAAAATGAACTTTACAACTTTACAACTTCGATGGGGGGGCAGTGGGGAGTAGTTGTGGAGGTGGGAAGGAAGGGATGGTTGGGGGAAAACAGAGGAGGAGGCAACAATGCTCAATAGGAAATATACTCATTACCTTACTCATGTAACTGTTACCCCTCTGTACAGTATTTTTACAATAAAAAACTTATAAAAAAAGAAAAAAACTCCAAATACATCTTCCAGTGAATTGAGTGTAATCTCCTTGTACTGTCTGGTTGCCTTTCTATCTTTTCACATTGTTAGACCAAGAGTGCTGGAGAGATTCTCAAGATTTCTAAGGTGACTGTGTGTCCTTGTTGGGTGGGTCATGGTGGAGAGGAGCCACACTTCACTGCCAGTGGATCCATCTGTCAGTGTCTTGACAGGAATCTAGCTGTGTTAACACTCCAGCAGGAAGCAGACAGCACACCTAAATTGAGTAATTTAAAGATAATTTAGTAAAGGGACTCTTTGAAAGGTGAAGACAGAACATTGTTTAAGGCAACCAGAGGACTATGTGGTACCCCATGGCTAGTTACTGCAGAGAACCGATGGTAACCTTTCATTTGAGAGGGCAAGTGGAGGAGTCTTGGGGCAGGGCCAGCTTGTGGGCAGGGCTGCCTTACAAGAGCTGTCGCTTCAGAGGAGAAACTTCACCTAGAAAATAAACAGGGGAAGCCGGAAACTAAGCAGCCTCACTGGTCACTATCTCTCTGCAAGTCTCCCCCTTTGTCCAGATCCTTCTGGACAGTCTTTCTACCTGTCAAGCATGTGGCACAGCTACACTCCTAAGAGATGTTGGCTTGTTGTCTCTTGCTGAGTGTCATTTTCTAAATCAACAGGATTGAGACCTCTGCCACTCAGACATTAGTGGACTCAATGTTAAATGCTGCATTGACTCTCAGGGGATTTTTTTTTTTAATTGTGAGAAATACCGTACAGAGGAGTTAGAATGACATGGGCAAGATAACAAGTACATTTCTTATCAAGCATTGTAGCCTCCTCTTTGTTTCCCCTTCCCATCTCTTCCCATACTCCCCCTACCTTCCCCCACCCGATTCAGGGGAATTTTTCTATTGACTGTAATCATGTGAGGAGTCAGACTTTTGGTGTACCCTATTTAAAATTAAGCAAACTTTGCAGCTATCATACTATTGTGTGAGGTATCCTCTGTATGTAATATATCAACATTTATATATATTTTTAGTAATTTAATAAAAAGCTCTGAAACCTATAGAATATCATAGAATCCTGAATTTAGAAGCCTGCCTTCCTTCCTGCCTGCCTCCCTCCCTCCTTTCCTTCCTCCCTCCCTCATTCCCTCTCTCTCTCTCTCTCTCTTTCTTTCTTTCTTTCTTTCTTTCTTTCCTATTTCTCTTTCCCTCTCCTTTCTTTCCTTTCTCTTTCTCTCCCTCTCTCTTTCCCCTTCCCTTCCCTCCTTCCCTCCCTCCCTTTTTCTCCTTCCTTCCTTCCTTCCTTCCTTCCTTCCTTCCTTCCTTCCTTCCTTCCTTCCTTCCTTCCTTCCTTCCTTCTTTCCTTCCTTCCTTCCTTCCTTCCTTCCTTCCTTCCTTCCTTCCTTCCTTCCTTCCTTCCTTCTTTCCTATTTCCTTCTTTTTCTTCCCCCATCCCCTTTGGTGGTATTGGGGTTTGAACTCAGGTCCTTGCACTTGCTAAATAGGAAGATTGATCCATGCCTCTATTCCTTTCTTGATTCCGTTATTATTTTTAATAGTCTTGAGTTTTTGCCTTGTCTGGTCTCCCAACTACTATACTCAGTTCTACCTGAGATTACAGGTATGCATCACTACACCTGGTCTTTATTTTCCTTTTAAGAGCACTCTACTAAGTGCTGCAGAAATCAGTGGGAGGACCAATAAGTTAGCCCATTCCCTTTGTTAGAACTTCCTTTTCATGAGGTAAGCATTAACTCATTGTTCATTTCACTAGTTGTTCTAATATTTCATTTTCACTAGTTATTCTAATATTTCATTTAAGAACTATACTGGTGAAATTTTATCATCTTCCACATATGTGAAGAAATCCATCATTTCCCCGACACCTCGTTTTAAGACAGAACATTCCATTTCTGCTTCCTGTCCTCAGATGGTACAGTTAAATTCTACAGTCATTTGCTGAGCTCTCAGTCATAGGCAAGGCACTCAGTCCAGGTTTCAGGAGGGCACAGTATATAGCTTTTAGTGTAAGGAGAGGAGACATATAAATACTTCTTACAATACAAGACAGAGGGTGCTGAGTAAAAGTTTAACTGACCTACTTCTTCTATATCTTCATTCAATTCATGGATAAAAATGTTAACAGATAGAGACCAATTAATCAATTAACTCAGATAATGAAAATTTGTAACCTGCTTTTATCTCTGGCCATCCTACCATCATGGTGGGGAAATACATGAGCTGATTTTTTTTTTTTTTTTGGTGCCAGTTCTAGGGCTTGAACTCAGGGCCTAGGTATTGTCCCTGAGCTTCTTTGCTCAAGGTTAGCATTCTACCACTTGAGCCACAGCTCCACTTCCAGCTGTGTGTGTGTGTGTGTGTGTGTGTGTGTGTGTGTGTGTGTGTGTGTGTGTGTGTGTGTGTGTGTGTGTGTGTGTAGTTAATTGGAAATAAGAGTCTCAGATTTGCCTGTCCGAGTTGTCTTTGAACCGTAATCCTCAGATCTCAGACTCCTGAGTTGCTTGATTACTACTTTCAGCCATATATGCCCAGTTTGAAATTTTTTCTGTTAATCAAAAGTAGAGGATATGTTTTTTATATAAGGTGGAAAAATAGAAATAAAGGAACCAAAAGTACTTAAAAACTACCTACATGAAATGATAGGATATTAAATATAGTATTCTATATATTGGACAGACTTAAACATTTATAAAAGGAAGAACTAAACATCACCTTTCTCTATAGTGAAATCAATTGCCATAGTCAAGTCATGAGCCACTGGGAAAGTGAGTAGGGACTCTGGTCTTTGGTTAGCATTCTCTTGTACCTACTTAGTTTCATTGTCAACTGGTTGAATTAAAGTAAACAACCATCCCTGGGTGAGGTCAGTTGGGAGCCTCTGGGTCCTGAATCACCACTTTTGGGCCATATGCTTCAGGAGTGGCTCTTGGTGAAGAAAGACCTGCCAGTTATATCTAGGATCCTGCTTCTGGTACCTGAAACTCCTGTTTGTATGTTATTGGACCTGGAATGGTCTGGCCATGATCATAAGGCTGAGGAAAATGGCCATCTCTCTGTCTCTCTCTTCCTTGGGGGCTCTTCCCCATCTTTTGGTCCTTTTGTCATACACAAATGGATGTTGGATCAAGCATGACATATTCCCTCTTGTGTGGAAGTTGTTTAAAATCATTGATCCTCAGTTTCTGCATCAGTGTAACGACAAAAAGGATCCTTACCTCATAGGATTTGTCTTAGTTTCCCAGGTCTCTTGTAAAAGAAAGTAACCACAAATTGAGTGTTTCAAAACAGCAACTGCAGTTCTGGAGATGCAAAGTCTGAAATCAAGGAGTTGGCAGGGTCTTACCCCTTCTTATGACTCCAAAGGAGGATCTTTACTTCCTCTTTCTGCTTCTGGTAGTTACTGTCATTCCTTGGCTTGTGAAAGCATAATTTTAATGTCTTTCTCTGTTTTCACATGGCTGTCTTCTTCTTTGTGTCTGTGTCTTCTCCTCTTCATATGAAAACATCCTGATTCAAAATGACCTCACCTTGATGTGACTAATTACAATGATCTTATTTCCAAACCTGTTCATCTTGTGAGGTACTAGTCATATGAATTTTGGAGGGGAACTTGAACCTACAAAAGGAAATCCATGTATTATTTTGGAGCTCAAGTAGGATGGTTTATGTAGAATGCACACATCGGGGATGTTACACAGTAGATACTCCATACAAGTTAGTTCTCATTCCTTCACCACTGCTGATGCACAAATGGAGATGATGGAGAACTTCTACTGCATATTTCTTTTGGAGTAAGCCACACTTTAATGCTCAAGTACTCCACTAGCCTTCTATACAGGATGGAGAGAGGTGAAGTATTTTTTTTAATTGTTGTACAAGTACTCCATTTATGGACATATCAGAGCAACACCTTTTGAAAATGTAGCTTAGAATCAAGAAACAGAGTAAGGGTATGTAAGATAGTTTTCACTATCTGGAAATGTACCTTCAGTCGGGTCTGTTTAGAACATTAGCATTCTTCCTATTCTTTCAGCCTTGGGGCCTTCTCTTGACGTCTGGCTCTCCACAGAGAAACACGTGTGGTGGCCTCTTTCATTAATATCAAGTGCCAGCAGGTAGGGAGGTTAAGTTATGCCAAGACATTGCCCACAGTCTCCTCAGGCTTTGGATGAAAGTGGAATTCCCCTGAATGAGCAGGAAGCTTTTCATTAAAAATCTGAGTTGCATGAAACTCTCTATAATGTAGAGCTTTGAAAAAGACATTCTTTCCCTGCTCCAGAAAAATAATTATTTGAAATGACATCTCTATAAACTTTGAACGTGTTGTGTGTACAGAAATCCAAAGAAAGTAAATAAAGGAGAGATTCCAGATACTCATATAGTTCAGATAACTTAGGGAATTGACTTTCATCCAAAAGCTAGAATAAAGCCTGGTGCTATTAAGAGACAACTGTTGTATGTGTCTAGGCATTTAAGGGGCCTAGCTGGCAGCCACTGTGAGACAAATGGATGTACCTATCAGTGCTGCCAGGCTGTGTAAACAGTGATGATCCCAAGGAAGTAGCAGGAATCACACAGTAAGTGCAACAATTGGGGGCCATTGATGAGATCCATGGGAGGAAAGACTTGATAAACACTGGAGTGTGTGAAGCTTGATCTCTATTTGTGATACCTCTATATTTATATTAACTTATTCAACCAACCAGCATTTACGAAGCTCTTACTATGTGTTACTGTAGAGCGATAGAAATAAAAGTCATAAATAAAATCCAATAAAAATCCCTTCTAAGAGGTTTTTACTTTAGTAGAAGAGACACAGGTAAACATTCATTTGCTTAACATGAGCATAAGCAGTGTCTGAGACACCAACTGCCTGAACAAGAGAGCTGGTCCTTATGACACTCTTAGTCTGGTGTGTGTGTGTGTGTGTGTGTGTGTGTGTGTGTGTGTGTGTGTGTGTGTGTGTGTGTGTGTGTGTGTGTGTGCAACAGACACTTAATAATCGCACAAATAATCATAGAATTACATTTGTTAGGAGGGCTATAATGCAAAAGCTCAGGCTGCTGTGAGAACATATAACAGAGGTGACCACATTATTGTCTTTGTTTTCCAATTACGTTCCTATGGGATACTTGATGCTCTGGAAATTCACATAGGATCATGCAGGGAGATGGGAGGGGGACTTTATCCAGCTGAGGTTGCTTTAAGGAAAGGTTTTTGGGAGAAGCAGCATCTGGCTCTTAGAAACTGAGAAAGAGAAAACCAGGCATATAAGCAGTGAGGATTTCTAGGTTTTCAATCTTCTCCCCTGGCTGTTGAGAATGGTAAAACAGAATGCAGCAGGGAAATAGGCTTAGTGATAGTGGATTGGTTTGGCGTTACTTTGAATCTGGGGTACTTGAGATACTTGAAGTTAAGGTGTCCAGAAGGCAGAGAGTCATATGGGTTTAGTGCCCATCATGAAGTTGGCATAGGGACCCCCAGCAGCACTTAAAGGTTGAGGACAGATGGAGAGGGAGGGAAATGGAATGAAGAGGCACACACAGAAGAGCTGGAAGAAGAGAGTGGAGTGGCTAGAGAGAGAGGAGTGATGTTACCAGAGTTGCTAAGGTGGCGATGGGTCAAGTATGTCCAGAGCTGTAGAGGGATCAAGCCTCTAGATGTGACCTAGCAGGCTGGCTTGGCCTAGGCAGGTGGCCTGTATCTTCAGTTAGGTTCAGTTTCACAGGTGGATGAGGAGAGTGAGGCAAGTAAGAGCTGTGGATCTGGAAAACAAACATCTCAGTTTCTGAAGGCTGTCTCTAGGAAAAGTATTTTGTTTCTGTGTGTGTGTGTGTGTGTGTGTGTGTGTGTGTGTGTGTGTGTGTGTGTGTGTGTGTGTGTGTGTGTGTGTGTGTTCAAGGTTGACACTCTACCAATGGAGTCAAAGCTTCACTTCCAGCTTTTTTGCTGGTTAATTGGAGGTAAGAGTCTCACAGATTTGTCTGCCTGGCTTGGCTTTGACCCTTGATCCTCAGATCTCAGCCACCTAAGAAGTTAAGGGATATGAGCCAAGTATCTGGCTGAGTTATCCCAAGAAAGTAAAGTCTTAAACCAAAAGAACAACACATACACAATGTGAACAGTGAGCAGGTGAAGGAGCATGAGGAGTGCTAGTATCTGCACAGATATTATATTATCTCCCCAGAAGTCACATTACACATATAGAGAGGTAGTCCATCTTCCAACAGCTCTGGTCAGGTATCTACTCAACATGCTGAGAAAATGCATTACATTGTTTATTGGTTGCCTGTTGGCATTTGATTCTTTTCTGCATTGGGCCCAATATAGAATGACCGCATTGATCTCTTTAGTCTTTGGTGTTAAAATGTTTTTTCTACCAACTGGATTGTAAGAAGCCCAGACTTCTGTGAGTAAATTTTAGTTGGGGTTTGAAAAGACATTATTTAGTATTGGCTTTTGAGTTGTTCTTTTCTTTTCTTTCTATTTTACTTACTTTGTGGCTCTTTTTTTGGGGGGGGGTGTCATGTCAATACTGGGGCTTGAATCAGAGTCTGAGTGCTGTCTCTGAGCTATTTTGCTCAAGGCTAGTGCTCTACCACTTGAGCCACACAGCCATATCTTGATGTTTTGATAGTTAATCGGAGATAAGAGTCTCATGAACTTTCTTGCCCAAGCTGGCTTTGAACTGGTATCCTCAGATCTCAGCCTCCTGGTCTGTTAAGTTTATAGCTGTGAACCACTGGTACCCAGCTTATGGCTTTTTTATATTGCAGCTTCCAGAGCTGTATAAGGTGTTTAATGAATTATATAGTTGTAATGCAGTAATTAATCAAAAAGTGAAACAACAGAAAGTTGAAGTTCACCGGATTACAGAAGTAGTATTAGTAAGAAACTAGCACTGATAAGAGTGCATGTTATGTTTATGATGGCTCTTGCTAAATCAGACTATACTTTCTGGCTACCAAAGTTAGCATCAGCTGGGAGCTTGTTAGATATGCAGACTAGAAGCTGCACCCAGATTCTCTTCTTCTGAACCTTCACCTTGAGTGATTTGTGCCCATAGAGTTGGAGAAACACTGCTCTCAACCTTATAAATGATCACATTCACCCTTCATAACAAACCTATGCCATACAGGTAACTGTTCCCTATATCAGTTGGGGCTCACCACCAAAACAAAACCAACAGGAGAATGATAGAGATTTAATACATGGAATTGGCTCATGCGAATATGGGGGCCAAGTAAGCAAATCCATGTCCATAGGATATATGGGTAGGAAGGGATGATAATCTGGAACCTCTGGGCATGAGCCAGTGATGGACTCCACAGACAGTCAGGAGAGACCATGAGGGAGATTAACTATGGACTTACGGTGTTGTCTCACTAACTAGGAAGAGCCTGGTTCTCTTTGAAGACTCATGTAGTTAGCTTAAGCCCACCTGTCTCTAGGTTATAGTCAACTGACTAGAATGTTATTTGTATCTCCAAACCCTCTTCTGTAGTCCCTAGATTAGTGTGTAATTAGATAATGGGAAAGGTCAAAATGTGTTACAGTGGGCTCTTTCTTTTTCCTAGTCTAGATGACAAAATCATGTCTTCATTTTCTAGCAAACAGAGGTCATTCACTTTATCTTGGTTCATAAAGCTAGTTAATGGTAACTTGGCAGACTGATTACCATGACACTTCTGGAAGATCTCTTTTTAGGACATGTTTCTGAAAGGAGTACTTGTAGTTAGCACTCAGGTCATTTGGAAGAGTTGCCTGTGATGCTCCCATCGCCATATGTAGGAGCCGGTGGCAGGCGCTGAGTCAGGGAGTGAGAATCATTCAGCAGAATTCAGCTGAAATGAGACACAGGCAGCAGACTGAGGTGGCTTATAGCAAGAAGGTGCTTTATTGGCTTGAGCTTTGTTAAAGTACCCTTGGTTTATCAAGACTATTGGTTTGAAGAGTCCAGATAGAATGTATTTGTGCCAGAGATTATAGATTATGAATTAGTTACTAGCCGTTTCAAGTCAGATTGCAGATTGTGTTTGAATTCTGTGCTTTTGTCCTTCCCTCCCTCCCTCCCTCCCTCCCTCCCTCCCTCCCTCCCTCCCTCCCTCTCTCTCTTTCTCTCTCTTTCTTTCTTTCCTTCCTTCCTTCCTCTTTTTCTTGCTTTCTTTCTTTTTTCTTTTTCTCTTCCTTTCTTTCCCTTTCTTTTCCCCTTCCTCCCCTTCTCTTCCCCCTCCCCTCCCTTCCCTTCCCCTTCACTCTCCTCCCCTCCCTTCCTCTTCCCTTCCCTCCCCTCTCCCCTTCTCTTCCTTCCACTGCCCTCCCCTTCCCTCCCCTCTCCTTCCCTATTTTTTTTTCTTTCTACTTTAGAGGCCTTTTTAAACCTTAGGGTAGAAGCTTTCAAGGAGCCTTGTAAGTATATGGTGTTTTTTCTTAATCTAATAAAATTATTTACTTTCCTTGGTTGTCAGAAGATATGCTCCAACCAGTTGTGATGAAATACCTTGTATTGTTCATTGGCTGACTGTCATACAGGCTTTTTTCCTTTTAAGTGTGTGTGTGTGTGTGTGTGTGTGTGTGTGTGTGTGCGCGCGCGCGCGTGTGTGCGTGTGTGCGTGCATGCCAGAACTCAAGGTTCAAGCCTCCCTACCCCAGTCCACTTTCTTGCTCATGGTTGGTGATCTATCATTTGAACCACACCCCCAGCCTAACATTTTGCTGGTTAATTGAGATGAGTCTCACAGACTTTTCTGCCTGATGTGGCTTTCAATGTTGATCCTCCAGACCTCAGCCTTCTGAGTTTCTAGGATTATAGGTGTGAGATACCGCTGCCTGGCTGTCAGATAATTCTAAGACATACATTATTTTAGTTATCAAGTAAAAATGTCTGCACTTGATACAGAAGGGGAAACACAACACATATTGCCTTGCCAATACATGTATTTTGCCCACTTTTTTTTTTAAAACCATCAATCCTTGGCTTGACTTGTCTGCTTTATGGTTTCCATGACTTCACTATCAGATTCCCTTGTTCTACCCTGAGGACTCATTTTGCAATCAAGACTTAATTTGGCATTTTCTGTTCTTTATTTGGAGGTGGAGGGGGGTTGGAAGGTTACTTTCGAGGCTTTCTTCATTGTTAACTTCTCCCTGTGAGCTGGTTGGTCCCTATTGTTTTCTTGGCCTCATGTCTCCCAATAGATTCCAGCCCTAAATCTGAGATTCTGTGGCTCTGTCAAAGGAAAGGGAAAGGTCTGTAAGCCACAGAGTTCTTTCTAACATCAGAAAACTTTAAGTAAGTAGATTGGAAAATAGGTAAAGCATGATTCAAAATGCTTTACATGTTTGAACATGACTCAACTCTTATTTGATTTTACTTCCCCCCTACCCCCCAAACAGCTTTGATGAATGACTGATTTTTTTTTTAAGAGATGGGAGAAGCAGCTGTTAGCATGCTTGGGAAATTAAGATCTCACTCATGTTTTCTGCCTGCCCCCTCCCTCTTCCTTCCTCAAATTGCAAAACCTTGATAGAAGCCTGGGCCAGAGAATACTAAATAGTGATCAGTTATCAGGGATATCTATTAAAATGCCATCTGTTCTGGGCTTCACATATATTCAATGGCATTTTTACTGAAGTGCTCTATTTATCATAAAACCTGTCACTTGTGAACTATGTGAAAGTCTATATTAATTTGGAGCCAGTGTACCAAGTTTGAATCACATGAAGCTTATTAGCGTTTGCTAGGTCAGGATCTACACTTGCTTTTGCCCCATCTCTTCGTATATATACGGTTTTTAGAGACCAACATTATCATCCAAAACATTTTCTCATCCAGACATTTTTTTTTAATCTTCCAAAGCTTGTCAGCCAGACCACAGCAACAATATGCAAAGTGACACAAATCATTGTACAAATTGTGTTGCAGCGCTATTCTGTGATGATTTCCCTATAGACAATATCAAAATTGTGTTGTGATTAATTACTTTTCCAGTGCCAACTAAATATATAAATAGTAAGAAGACCTTGGTTTGATGGCAGATTCCCAGGGGGAAAGGCCCTCAATATGTCATGTCATTTATTTTCCCTTGTCTTCTCATTCCGTTGCCTTCAATGTCAAACCATGTCTAAACTCATGCAGCATTTATATTTGTGTATTTTCTGCCAACTTGTGTGATAATAATATATGTACTTAAGCTTCTCTCAAAATCAATGAATCTAAAATTTGGTCTGATTTATTTTACTTCCTTCCAAAGCACCTAGTAAAATTATCTATTTTTGAGCAAATGAGTGTACAAATAAACATGTTGGCATATTTAAAGAGAAACTGTCATTAACTATCTATGCAAAAGGTAAGAAGAAAATTGGTAGGGGACACACATTTATGTCTGGCTTTCTGCTTGGTGTTTGGAGGTACGGATATATTCTTCACTGTTCTTTTCCTAGAAAATGAATCCTCTATCTGGTGTGGTACTTTAGAAGGGACCAACATGGGAATATGAGAGGACCATTCTCTTCTTGATTGTCTTGATCACCTGGGCACCCAGAAGGTTCATGCGATCCTCCTATTTGTCTCTTCCTTTGAGATGGGTGGTGATTCATAGACCTCATTTTCAAAGGTGAGATGGCATGACAAGGCAGGAAACTGAGCTAGCTGATTGTTGCTCCTGGTAGAAAGAATTACTCAATCAAACTTTGCCCTCACAGTTTGCAGTTCCAGATGTGCTAGGACGGTTCTCAAAAAAGATCTCAGTACCTCTCAGGGAAGCACTGAACTCACAGAATTAGAACTAAGGATTAAAGGCAGCATGAACAGTTGGGGCTTTGCTTCTGTTTCCGTAGGTCAATTTTAACAGGTTCTGTTAGCCACATAATTGAGCTTTGTGAACTTCCTACTGAAATTTAGATTTGACAAGTGTATGGATCATGTGATGAATGAGAGGTAGACTTTGTTTGACTGGGTCATAGTCAGCTGCTCTGTGCCTTTTGTCTCCTAGGTGAGAGAGGATTACATTTTTCTATTTTCTTTCTATGTAGTAACTGCATGCATTTACGTGTAGTTGACTTCTTCCTGAATGGAGAAAAAGGTAGTTTATCAGCTGAGGTTCAACCAGAGAAACAGAACTAATAGGACACCACACATAGACACAGACACAGACACACAGACACACAGACACACACACATACACACAGGCATTTTTATGACTGTTTTTATATAGGGCAATGAGTTGACATTTATAATTGTAGGGCTGCATAGGCCACTGAGCCCTGAAATACACAGGTAGAGTTTCTTATTCCTCAGGTCAAGTTCGTTTTTAGTCATTGTGCCTTTCAGTTGGTTCAGATCCATTCAGATTACTAAGGATCTTGCGTTTACTTAAAGTCAACTGATTATAAGGTGTTAAAATACCTTCACAGTAGTACCTATGGTAGCATTTGATTGAAAAACTGTACATTAGAGCCTAGCCAAGTCAACACATATGATTGACTTTTTACATCATGAGTGTTTAGAGTAGATATAGATTCTGTCATACCAAACTTCCTGCATTACTCCAATGAATGGTCATTAATACCAGTCCCTAGCTTAGTTTTTGCAGAAATTTACATTATGAATATTCATAAAAAGGCAGCATTCATAAAGACAGCATTCTAGCAGATAGCTCACTGTAAGTACAGTATAGATGTAGTTTTATTAGTTAACTAATTCTGTCAAGGTGCATATTTATTGTAGCATTACTGAAGAATTACAGGTGAGGCATAACTAGAGGTAAAGGGTTTGAGGGCTCTGTGATATCTACTTCCTGTTATGATCTACTTATTTAAAAGACTTGTACTTTTTTTTTTTTTTTGGGTCCTGTCATGGGGCCTGAACTCTGGGCCTGGGTGCTGTCCCTCGGCTCTTCAGCTCAAGGCTAGCACTCTGCCATTGAGCCACAGCACCACTTCCGGCTTTTTTCTTTTTGCTTATGTGATGCTGAGGAATCAAACCCAGGGCCTCAGGCATGCAAGGCAAGCGCTCCACCACTGAGCCAACTTCCCAGCCCGTTTTTTCTTTTCTTATCTAACTCTATGTGTGACTATGTCAGGTCTTATCAGAAAGTTGGTGTGCCTCAGGTGCTGTCCTAGGCCTTTTAGGCCTAGCTACAGGCTAGCTCTAGCTACAGGCTCTCTCTAGCTGTTCTTACCAACTCTTTGATTCAGACATGGGTCATCTTAGTACTGACAGATTTGTCCCTCTAGTCTCCACCTTTACCATGGTATATATGGAGGGCAAATCATTAATTTATATCTCAATTTTCATGTCTAATGAATCCTTAGACTTCACATGCTTAAAAGTGAATTCTTCCTTCCATACCCTCTTTCTAACCAATTTCCTCCATAATGTATTTTTTCTTAAGCCTAGATGCTTAAATTGCTTAGAATTCCACTCTTCACATCCAAAGCCTGGACATATCCTTGGGGTTTGCCTCTCCATATAGACTCTTAAGTCCTTCTAACTCATTTGCCACAACCTTGTTCCACAAATCCACCATCTTTTCCATAAATGGAAGCTTTAGCCTTCTAATCTGCTTTTGCTGTTTCTATGGATGCATTGATGCATCGTTCTTGTCTGGCTGCAGAAAACCCCAACAAAATTCCAAGTTTTTTGATCAGCTCCCTTCCCTTTTCGCTTCCCCTTGATTCAGCTCTTTCCACCTTCTAAGATCTCGGCTAGTGTTCGTTACCCCATAATAACCCAGCCCCTCTGACTTCTTTTCCTCATGTGCAATCATCAAATTTGTTGTTAGCACAAGCTTCTGCGTTTAAGAGTATTTCTGTCTGGACATTCTCCTAAGAAATCTCATATGACAGGCTTCCTCTTCTCCTCAGACTTTAGTGTAAAACCTCCTTTACAATGAAGCCTGCCCTGTCCATGCAGTGTACACTGGCTTTTTCTCTCAACTCCATTTCCCACCCTCTCTATGCCCTGATAATTTTTCTTTATTTAGTTGCTTACTTATTTACTATTTGCCATTATTTACTAGAATGTACTGTTGCCAAGGCAGATGCCTCCCTTTCTGCTTTCTTACAGCCCAAGATGCTGCTTGATACAGAATATTCAATGTTTTTGTATAGTTGAACAAGTAGCTATTGTTTAATTATGCTTTTGGTCTTCAGTAGTCTACTGGATTGACAGATTCGGGATATGCTGTGTACTGAACATACACAATTTGTATGTTGAACACTTCATCTCCAGTGTGGTTATATTTGGACATAGGTCATTACAGAATTGTCCTTATAAAAGGAGGAAGTGAATAGAGTTTGTGTTGTCTTTCCAAGCACATCCAAAACAAGAAAAAAGCCACATGAGCACACAGAGAGAAAGTGGCCATTGGCAAGTTAGGAAGAGAGGCCTCACCAGTAACTGCAATAGCCTGTACCATGATCTTGGTTTTCATGACTTCCAGAACTGTGATATATCAATGGCTGATGCTTTAGTTACCCCGTCTATGGCAGCCTAAGAAGATTAAGACAGGGATGATCCATAGTAACTGTTGGTTGCTTGTGTGGTTCTTAATATTGTGTGTGTGTGTGTGTGTGTGTGTGTGCGCGTGTGTGTGTATGCGTGTGTGTGTGTGTGTGTGTGTGTGTTGTGTGTATGATACAGGGGTTTGAAATCAGGCTTCACAGGTTTTCTCCCATTTGAGCCACTCCAGAAGCTGTGTGTGTGTGTGTGTGTGTGTGTGTGTGTGTGTGTGTGTGTGTGTGTGTGTGTGTGTTGGTTATTTGGAATGTATGAGCTTACTTTTTTTTTTTTGGGGGGGGGGTCTGGTCGTGGGGCCTGAACTCTGGGCCTGGGCACTGTCCCTCAGCTCTTCAGCTCAAGGCTAGCGCTCTACCTCTTGAGCCACAGCGCCACTTCCGGCTTTTTTTTTTTTTTGCTTATGTGGTGCTGAGGAATCGAACCCAGGGCCTCATGCAAAGGCAAGTGCTCTACCACTGAGCCACCTTCCCAGACTGTGAGCTTACTTTTTATATCCAGATTACAATCTCCTCTGTGCTTCCCACTGTTATTGGGATGACAGATGTATACTATTGTGCTCTGGCATTGAGCTTCCCAAGTAGCTTGATGTGACAGGTGTACATCAGCATACTCAGCCATTAGTTGAACTTTTGTGCTCCTGATGGCTTTGAACCTCATTTTCACCTCTCAAGTAACTAGGGTTATAGTCTTGAACCAGTGTGCCTGGCTCCCTGTTTGGATTTTATCATCTTCCACATATAATTTGGATTGAATTTTCCTAATGGTGCTAACATTTTCCCATTATCATTTTATCTACCAGTTGTGTCTGCCTTATTATCTAGCTTTTGTGATTTTTCTGTTAGTCTGGCATTTTATTACTCAGGGGAGTTAGTGATTTCTAATGACTTAGAAAATTCATGAATTCGTTAGAATATATTAAAAGTAACATTAAAAATATTAAGAGACTTTTCCTGCCAATGGGTCCTGGGGATCTATTTGTACTGTTTTAATTTAGAGAAAGGATTACTTACTCTTATTAGTTTTTCATTTGAAAGCAGTTCCTTATTTACATGATGATCATATGTTATTCATTATCAAATTTCTAGCATCTAGGATTGTAGTAAAGCACCCTTTGTAAAATATAGTATCAACTCAGAAAGTTTATTAAATGAATACTGCAAATTTTTAGACTGTAGCACCTTGTTAGAAGTATAAAGAGTAAGTAAATTTATACTTTATTATAACCAATATTTACTAGCATACTTCTTTTCAATCTTGATCTCAGTTTTCAGAATTAAAGCCTAGAGCTAAATGTTGAGAATTGTTTTTTCTTTCTAAACTGGTTAATCTCACTTTTATGTTAATGGGGTCTGTGGACATATATTCCATACAATTACTGATGATGATTGCAAATTGCTTTTATGCCAATATTTCATACATTCTTTCTTCTCCAGAAAGGTTGGAAGAGAAGAAAAATCTATGTGAAGAATTTGGAAGAATGACCCCTTTATCATACAGGAGACTTGAAAAACTCATAACATCAATGTTTTAGGCCTTAAATGAGATTTACTTTTCCCCTGTAGAGTTTAAATAAAAATTATGAGTTTCTGTAACTGCTTCTACTTACAGATATTTTGAAACTGAAATTGGAAATAATTTTTAAAAAATGGTTCCAACAAAGAGGTCTGAAAACAGAGTTAGTTAGAAGGGCTGCTTTAACCACCAGGCAGCCTTTGTTCACCTGCTATCTCAGGACCTTCTCATATACCAATGGATTTAGATTGGCCAGTGGATGAGTACAGCCTGCAAGTGTAGGGAAGTTAATGCACCCTGACAGCCCTTATTGAGAATCTCTGGTGTGCAGCTCTGTAGATGAACCATCTGGGAGACATTCTCTTCTCTTGTTAGAAGTTCTGTAGGCAAACGGCTCAATTGACCTTTGTCTTCATGACATACTCTCTCTTACTTGCTTGTTCTCTTTGTCTCACATTTTCTTCCCATTTAATTTTTTGCCATTCTCCCAAATGAATTTCCTGTACCTAAGTTCTTAGCCTGTTCCTAGGAGACCTAGGGTTTCTCCTCTTCCTTTCTGCAATGTTTTCAGAATGTCTGCTTTGACTATGCAGCCTTTGATCCATTTGGAGTTGGTTCTGGTGCAGGGTGATATATACGGATCTAGCTTTAGTTGTCTACAAGTGATTAACCCATTTTGCCAGCACCATTTACTGAAGAGGCTGTCTTTCTTCCATTCTATTCTTTTAGCTCCCTTATCGAAGATTAGGTGGCTATAAGTTTGTGGGTTCATTTCTGGGTTTTCAATTCTATTCCATTGGTCCCGAGGTCTTGTGCCAGTACCAAGCTGTTTTGATCACTATGGCTTTGTAATAGAGTTTGAAACTTGGTATTGATATTCCTCTAGCACTGTTCTTTCTGGTAAGGATGGTTTTTGCTCTTTGAGGCCTTTTATTGTTCCATATGAATTTTTGGATTGATTCTTCTATTTCCTTGGAGAATGAGATTGGAATATTGATAGGTATCACATTGAATTTGTAGATAGCCTTTGGCAGTATTGCCATTTTCACGATGTTGATCCTTCTGATCTAGGGACAGGAGAGGTTTTTCCAGTTCCTAAGTTCTGCTTTGTTTTTGTTTTTAATAAGTTTTTAATTGTGAAAATACTGTACAGAGGGGTTACAGTTACATGAGCAAAGTAATGAGTACATTTCTTATCAAGCATTGTTGCCTCCTCCTTTGTTTTTCCCCTACCATCCCTTCCCTCCCTCCCCCACCATCTAAATTATAAAGTTTGTTTTTTAACATACTGCTTTGATTTCCTTTTTCAGGTTTTAAAAGTTTTCATTGTAGAGGTCCTTCACTTCTAAAGTTAATTCCTAGGTATTTTATTTTTGTGGGGCTATTACAAAAGCAGTTGCTTTCCTGATTTCAACTGTGCTCTTCTCATTGTTGGCCTAGAGAAAAGCCATTGGTTTTTTAGGGTTAATTTTATACCATGCTACTTTGCCAAAGTTTCAAATCAGGTCAAGTAATTTGGGAGTGGAGTTGCTGGGATTCTTTAAATACAAGATCATGTCATCTGCAAAGAGGGAGAGTTACTTCAGCTTTCCCATTTGGAAAGCTGTCTTATTGCTGTAGCTATGCATTCTAATACTAAGTTGAAGAGAAGTGGAGAGAGGGGACATCCTTGTCTTGTTGCTGAGTTTAGAGGAAATGGCTTCAGTTTTCCACCATTAAGTATAATGCTGGCTGTAAGTTTGCTTATACAGCTTTTATTCTATTGAGGAATGTTCCATGGATTCCCAGTTTTTTCCAGAGCATTCATCATAAAGAGGTGTTAGAACTTGTGGAAATGCTTTTTCTACATCTAATGACATAACGATGTGGTTCTTATCCTTGCTCTTGTTGATGAATTACATTAATTGATTTGCGCATATTGAACCAGCTTTGCATCTCTGAAATGAATCCTGTTTGATTGTAGTGTATGATTTTTTTCATAAATTGTTGAAGTCGATTGGCTAAAATTTTGTTGAGAAGTTTTGCATTGATGTTCATCAAAGAAATGGGTCTATAGTTCTCTTTCTTTGATGAGTCCCTGCCTGGCTTTGGGATGAGTGTATGAGTGTTACGATGGCTTCATAGAACTGTCCCCACTAGATAGATCAACTCAGCAAAAACTCAACAGAGAAACCGCAGATCTAAACAACTGCATAGATCAACTAGATTTAACAGACATCCACTAAATATTTCACCCAGCAGTATTGGAGCACACATTTTTCTGAGCAGCACATGGAATTTTTTCCAAAATAAACCACATTTTAGGTCACAAAGCAAACTTGTCCAAATTCAGAAACACTGATGTTACACCTTGCATTCTGTCATTCCACAAGGGAATAAAATTAGAACTCAATACTAAAAGCCATCAAAGTCCTGTAACACATGGAGAATGAACAACACACTGCTGAATCACGAGTGGGTCATGGAAGAGATTAGAAAGGAAATTCAAATGTTCATGATATTTATCAAAGATGAACACACAAATTACCAGCTCCTCAGGGACACAGCAAAGGCAGTACTCAGAGGCATGTTTATACCTCTGAGTTCCTACATGAACAAATTGGAGAAATCTCAAACCAACAATTTAATGAGACATCTGAACCTCCTTGAAAAAGAGCAGCAAGATAAACCCCAATCCAGTAGATGGAAACAAATAAAATTAAATCAGAATTAAATAAATTAGAATCCAAAAAAAACATAGAAAGAATCAACAAAAGAGTTGTTTCTTTGAAAAAATTAACAAAATTGACAGACCCTTAGCAAATCTTATCAGAAAAAGAAGAGAACACACCCAAATAAACTCAGAGATGAGAATGGAAACATCACCACAGAAACAACCAAGATTCAGAATATTATACGGGAATACTTCTCAAACCTTTATGCTACTAAGTTTGAGAACTTGGCAGAAAGGGACCTTTTCCTAGCAAATATTGACATGCCAAAACTAAACCAAGATGAGTTAAACCATCTTAACAGGCCTATATCAAGCACTGAAATAGAAACAGCAATAAGAGACCCCCCATCTAAGAAAAGCCCAGGACCAGATGGATTTACAGCAGAATTCTACAAGGCCTTCAAAGCAGAGCTCACACCAATACTCCTCCAACTCTTCAGTGAAATTGAAAGAGAGAGTTCACTACCGAACTTTTTTTTGTTATTTTTATTTTTATCTTTTGTGAACATACTGTACAGAGGGGTTACAATTACATGGGCAAGATAATGAGTACATTTCTTATCAAGCATTGCAGCCTTCTCCTTTGTTTACCCTTCACATCCCTTCCCAGCCTCTCCCCTTCCTCCACCCAATCTTCTCCTCCCCCCCCCCCACCAAAGTTGTAAAGTTCGTTTTCGACATGACAACTTGTACTTCTCATTGTTGCAAGGGGTCCACCTGTATCCTTAAACAACTGTTTTTTCCCCATCTCCTCCACAAATTATACCGACATCAAATATAGTGAAAACAGGGGTTATACTGTGGGGAAGGGACATATAAAGCAACAAAGAAATAATCTTATAAATGCATTAGAAACAAATGCATGAAAGAAAAAAAAGATTTAAATACATATTTAAGGTTTCATTTTCCTAACATCACATTATCTGACCTTTTCTGCTTGACTCATACATATACTAGATATTGCAAATAAGGGAAACCATGGGACCTGTTTCTTTGGGCTTGGCTTACTTCACTTAATATAATTTTTTCCAAGCCTTTCCATTTCCTAACAAATGGGGCAATGCCATTCTTTCTAATGGAGGCATAGAATTCCATTGTACTATCGAATTCTTTCTATGAAGCCATCATAACCATGCAGGGACTCATCAAAGAAAGAGAACTATAGTCCCATTTCTTTGATGAACATTGATGCAAAACTTCTCAAAATTTTGGCCATTTGACTTCATCAATTCATCCAGAAAATCATACACCACAATCAAACAGGATTCATTTCAAGGATGCAAAGCTGGTTCAATATTCTCAAATCAATTAATATAATTCAAAACTTTGGCAAAGTAGCAGGGTATAAAATTAACCCTCAAAAATCAATGGCTTTTCTGTATGCCAACAATGAGAAAAGCGTGGCTGAAATTAGGAAAGCAATTCCATTCATAATAGCCCTACAAAAAGTAAAATACCTAGGAATTAACTTAACCAAAGAAGTGAAGGACCTCTATGATGAAAACGTTAAAAACCTGAAAAAGGAAACCAAAACAGAACTTAGAAAGTGGAAAAACCTCCCATGCTATTGAATTAGAAGGATCAATGTTGTGAAAATGGCAATATTTCCCAAGGCTATCTACAAACTCAATGCAATACCTATCAATATTCCAACCTCATCCTTCAAGGAAACAGAAGAGCAATCCAAAAATTCATATGGAACAATAAAAGACCTCAATAGCAAAAACGGTCCTTAACTCTTTAGAAAGGAGTATCAATCCCAAATTTCAAACTCTACTACAAAGCCATAGTAATCAAAACAGCTTGGTACTAGCACAAGAACAGACCTCAGGACCAATGGAATAGAATTGAAAACCCAGAAATGAACCCACAGACCTATAGCCATCTAATCTTCAATAAAGGAGCTAAAAGAATAGAATGGAAGAAAGATGGCCTCTTCAGTAAATGGTGCTGGCAAAATTGGTTAATCACTTGTAGAAAACTAAAGCTAGATTCATATATATCACCCTGCACCAGAACCAACTCCAAATGGATCAAAGGCCGCATAGTCAAAGCATGCATTCTGAAAACATTACAGGATGGAATAGGAGAAAACCTAGATCTCCTGGGCACAGGCTGAAATTTTCTTAATAGAGATCAAGAAACACAGCCAATCAAAGAAAGGTTGGACAAATGGGATTGCATGAAATTGCAGAGCTTCTGCATAGCAAAGGACATAGCTAGCAAGATCAATAGAAAGCCCATGGATTGGGAGAAGATCTTCACTAGTCATACAATGGGCAAGGGTCTCATATCTAAAATATACCTGGAACTCAAAAAATTAAATCCCCCAACAACAAATCCTCTAAGAAACAACTGCCCCATTCATAAGTGGGCTAAAGACTTAAAGAGAATCTTCTCTGAAGAGGAAAGAAGGGTGGCCTATAGACACATGAAGAAATGCTCAACCTCTCTAGCCATAAAAGAAATGCAAATCAAAACAACATTGAGATACCATCTCACTCCAGTTAGAATGGCTATAATCAAGAACTCTAATAACAACAGATGCTGGAGGGGATGTGGAGAGAAGGAAACCCTACTGCATTGTTGGTGGGAGAGTAAACTTGTTCAACCACTTTGGAAAGCACTATGGAGGTTCCTCAAAAGACCCCACATAGAGCTCCCCCATGACCCAGGAATCCCACTTTTGGGCATTTACCCAAATGATCACAAACAAGACCGTACTAAAGCTACCAGCACCACTGTGTTTATTGCAGCATTATTTACTATAGCTAAGATATGGAAACAACCCAGGTGCCCCTCCGTATATAAATGCATCAATAAAATTTGATATGCTTCCATCAGAAAGAATGAAATTGCCCCATATGTTAGGAAATGGAAAGAGTTGGAAAAAATTATATTAAGTGAAGTAATCCAGCCCAAAGAAACATAGGTCCCATGGTTTCCCTTATTTGTAATAACTAGTATATGCCTGGGACAAGCAGAAATGATCAGGTAAGTTGATGTTAAACAAAATGAACCCCAAGTTAAAGACTCAAATGTTTTTTCTTTCCTGCTATTGTGTCTAACATATTTATAAGATATTTCTTTGTTGCTTTGTATGTCCCTCCCCCTGTTTTCACTGTATTTGATGATGGTATAATTTGTGGCGGGGATTGGAAAAAAATTGTTTAAATAACGATACAGGACCCATTGCAACAATGAGATGGACAAGATGTTTTGTCGAAAATGAACTTTACAACTTTCGTGCAGGGGACGAGGCTCGGGGCAGGGCATGGGAGATGGGAAGGGATGGTAAGGGGAACCAAATAGGAGGCAACAATTCTTGGTAAGAAATGCACTCATTACCTTGCCATTTAATTGTAATCTCTCTGTATGGTATTCTCTCTCTCTCTCTCTCTCTCTCTCTCTCTCTCTCTCTCTCTCTCTCTCTCTCTCTCACACACACACACACACACACAACTTCAGTAGTGAACTTTCAATTTCATTGAAGAGTTGGAGGAGTATTTGTGTGTGTTCTGCTTTGAAGGCCTTGCAGAATTCTGCTGTAAATCCATGCAGTCCTGGTCTTTTCTTAGATGGGGGGGTCTCTTATTGCTGTTTCTATTTCAGTGCTTGATATAGGCCTGTTAAGATGGTTTAACTCATCTTGGTTTAGTTTCGGCATGTCGATATTTGCTAGGAAAAGGTCCCTTTCTGCCAAGTTCTCAAACTTAGTAGCATAAAGGTTTGAGAAGTATTCCCGTATAATATTCTGAATCTTGGTTGTTTCTGTGGTGATGTTTCCATTCTCATCTCTGAGTTTATTTATTTGGGTGTGTTCTCTTCTTTTTCTGATAAGATTTGCTAAGGGTCTGTCAATTTTGTTAATTTTTTCAAAGAAACAACTCTTTTGTTGATTCTTTCTATGTTTTTTTTGGATTCTAATTTATTTAATTCTGATTTAATTTTATTTGTTTCCATTTACTGGAATGGGGTTTATCTTGCTGCTCTTTTTCAAGGAAGTTCAGATGTCTCATTAAATTGTTGGTTTGAGATCTCTCCAATTTGATGATGCAAGAACTCAGAGGTATAAACTTGCTTCTGAGTACTGCCGTTGTTGTATCTCAGAAGAGCTAGTAATATTTGTGTTCATCTTTGATGAATATCATGAACATTTGAATTTCCTTTCTAATCTCTCCCATGATGCACTAGTGATTCAACAGTGTGTTGTTCAGCCTCCATTTGTTACAGGATTTTGGTGGCTTTTGGTGTTGAGTTCTAATTTTATTCCCTTGTGGTCTGAGAGAATGCAGGGCATTTTGCTTTGTGGTCTATTTTGGAAAAATTTTTGTGTGCTGCAGAGAAGAATATGTATTCTGATATTGCTGGGTGAAATATTCTGTAGATGTTTTTTAAGTCTAGTTAATCTATGCAGTTGTTTAGATCTGAAGTTTCCCTTTTGAGTTTTTGCCAGCTTGATCTATCCAGCAGGGATAGTGGTATGTTATAGTCCCCAACAATTAATGTCTTTGGATCTGTGTGAGATTGAGGGAGAATAGTGTTAGTTCAGTAAAATTCTGTGCTCTGTTGTTTGTTGAATAGATATTTAGAATCTTAATATTCTCCTGAAGGAGAGATCTCTTAATTAGTAGGTAGCGGCCTGCCTTATCTCTTCTCACTAATTTTAATTTGAAGTCCATTTTATCTGACATTTGGATTGCAACTCTTGCCTGTTTATTGCGGCCATTTGCTTTGTAGGTTTTATTCCGTCCTTTTACTTTCAGAACATGTTTATTTTTACCGGCAAGGTTTGACTCTTGAAGGCAGCAGATAGAAGGATCTTACTTTTTAATCCAAGTAGACACTCTATTGCTTAGTCAGATAGTTAAGTTCATTAATATTGAGAGTTAGGACTGAGGGGTGTTTGGTAGTTCCTGCAATGTTATCCACCTTCTTGGGAGCTGTGTCAACTGGATTCTTCCTATGGTTCTTGGATTCTCAGTTTGGGTGTGGATTTTTGGCTTTTAATGTGGTCTTGTTGGTTTTCTATGCTTAGGACATCTTTAAGTATCTTTTGTAGGGCTGGTTTGGTGGAGATATATTGTTTCAGTTTTTGTTTCCTATGGAAGGTTTTTATTGACCTTCTGTAGTAATGGACAGTTTAACTGGGTACAGTATTCTTGGTTGATAGTGTTTGTCTTTAGGGTGTTGCATACATCATTCCAGGCTCTTCTTGCTTTAGTTGTCTCTGATGAGAAATCTAAGGTGATTCTAACTGCATTCCCTTTATACATGATTGATCTTTTCTCCTTGACAGCTTTAACGATCCTTTCCTTGGTCTAAATTGAACCTGTCCAAATTATAATGTGACAGTGTGATGTCCTGTTTTGGTCTGGTCTATTTGGGGTTCTGAAAGCTTCTTGTATCTGAACAGGCATATCTTTTTGTATGTTTGGAAAGTTCTCTCTATGATCCTGTTAAATAAATTTCCTAGACCATTAACTTCTGTCTCTAGGGTTCGTCTACACCCATTATCCTCAGATTAGGTCTTCTGATTGTGTCTGCTAAATGTTGAATAGCTCTATCATATTTCTTTGCTTTGTCTTGGATAGTTGTCTGTTCTTTCTCTATAATATCTAGGCTGTCTTCAATCCCAGAGATTCTATCTTCTGCATGGTCTAACCTATTGTCAAACTTTCTACTTTGTTTTTTATTTCCTTTCCTTCTAACTGGTCAGCTTTGTTGGCCTCAAATTCTTTGTTGGAGCTTTGTTTTAGATCTTGTATGGACTTCTTTACTTCCTTAATTTGGTTTTCAGTGTTTATTTTCAAATCCCTTGGTTGATTAGTTATGGTTTCCTTGGACTGCCTTTCCTTCTGAGCAGTTCTATTCAGCATTCCCTTTGTGGGCTCCCTAGATTTCTTCAGCTGTCTGTTTATGGATCCCATGAATACCTCTATTGATCTTTGTCTATTCTCATCCTGCTCACACAATTCCTGTATTACTCTTTGACTTTTCTCAGTCTGCTCATTCTTTTCCTGTATTAATCTTTGAGTAGCTTCCTCACGCTCATGAGATTCTTGTAATAATTTTTGGTTTGACTCATCATTCTTGTGAAGTTCCTGTATTAATCTTTGGTTAGCCTCTTCTCGATCCTTATCAAGCTCACACTAAGCCCTTTCAGGCTTTCAATCTTTTCATTCATGATATTTACCACTAGTATTTGTATAGCTCTTTGGGAACTCTCCTCTGGCTTATTCATTAATTGTTCTGTTACTGATTATCTTGAGAGGGAGTTGAGATACCCAGATGCCATTTTCTTATGTTTCTCCAGCTTGTTCTGCCCATTTGGTATGAAAGTAACACCAATTTCTCACTAGAACACTATTTTAAGGTAAGCATCAACCAGAATCCTGTAGTTGCATAGTCAAAATGGCTGCAGATACAATCTAGTTCACCAGATACAATCTGTTCAACATCAAACAGCTATGGATTAATGGGGTAAGAACATCCAAGAGGGATTCAGCAGACCAGAAATCAGTAGGTTTAGAGAGAATTGTGGGGAAAAACAGGATTAGAGGGATATGGAGAGGTAAAAGGAAAGAGTGAATTTAGCCACGTCCTAATCTCAAAGAGGCAATGGATTGAATAGAATGAAAGGAGAGAGATAAAGAAATAAGAAAAAATGGATAAACAAAAATTTAAATTAAAAAAATGAAACACTTAAAAATTATGTAAGTATAAGGAAATCATACTGATATAAGAAAAGGATAGGATGACAGGAGGAGAGAGATTAAAAAGGAAAAATGAAAAAATAAAAATTAAAAGTTTAAAAATGGAATACTTACAAATTATATAGGTATAAAGAAATAATACTACTATTAAAGAAGTTAAGCCTAAGAGGTTGTGAATTGAGCAATCAATTTCTGAATTAATTATGTACACAATGAAGGATAAGGTCCAGTAATCAGTGATGGGTATATATCTGGGGATGAGCAGACAGCAATTAAGTCATGCCAAAACAAACAAACAAAAAAGAGACCAAAAAAATTAAAAGAGACTACCCTCCCCCCACACCTAAAATAAAAGTTATGAAAGAAAAAAATAAACAATTTTTTAAAAAATTAAAAATATTAGGTAGAAAATGAGTTATTTGATTTTTTTTGGGGGGGGTAGGGGAGATTTTGTATCTCCCCTTTGTCCATAACCAGTCTCTTGGAGTCCCTGGTTTGCTTGTGGTGTTTGTTTTTCCTGTGGCTTGATTGGTTTCTTAAGTCAGTTTGTTTGAGCAGGGAGAAAAATGCTCTGATTTACCCAGGACTTTGTGATCCTCCTTCCTGGGTAGTTCAGTGGGAGGAGGATCTGCTGTGAGTATCACAAAAGAGGGAGATGGCTGTATCCCTTAGCTTGGAGATGCTGTGATTAGGCTAGATTGGGTTGAGGCCTATCAGGAATTAGCAGCTTTTCCCTGTGGGGCTAGCTCCTGAGACACTCAGAATGCAGCCTGGAGTCATTCTCAGGATTTATGTTTACTGAGTTTCAATTGTTTGTCTTTTGCCCCTCCTGCTGTCTAGGCTGCTGTAGGGAGGGGCAGCTTCTGGCTTACCCAATGAAGAAAGTCACTCCTCCTGGAGTGGAGCTTCCTCTGCCTGGGAAGGGTGACTTTCCCCTGGGTGGAGCTGAGCCCAGCAGGTCAGGTCAGGTTCCTGTGATCTGCTAATGGCTCCAATTATTTTCTTCCAAGGCCTGGGTTGGAGCTAGCTGCTCAGCCTTTGTCAGTATCAAAGATGGAGTTCTTCTCCTGTAGTGGGGGAGGGGCTCCCTTCTCACCACTGCTCCATGAGAAGAGTGAGGATGTCTTGGGTGTACTCACACTAGCCTCTTGGTTTCTGGGCCGTCCCTTGTCTACGGTCAGCAGGATAAAGGTTTTTGCTCCTTGTCAATTCTTGCTGGTACTGAGTAGAATCTGCTCATATACCACGTCTGACACCTTTGTCCTGGGCTCTCTCTGTTGATATAGCGGCCGAGGTCGGGTTTTGGTTCTTAAGAACAGTGGCTCAGGTGATTTTTGTGGGTGAAAAAACCTCTGTGGCTTCTGGAAGTAATTATCTCTTTGGGGACTGTCATCTCAGTAGACTGCCCTTATGTTGATGTCTCTTCAGATAATTGTGAGGTTTCTTGACTTTCTGTTTTTGATCTGTTCTTATGAAAAAATAAATTCCTTGGGGAGGTTGATACTATGAGGTACTTGACTATAGAGCTTGAAAGCAATTTTTTGAAATTCATGACTGAACAAGTCAGTGAAAATGGCCAAATAACGTAAAACTAATCAGTATTTTGAAACACTTAAAATGTTAAGTTGTTTTTTGTCTCGAACTCATATTCCCTTTTAAGGAGATCCATGTGAAGCTCTGTGGACTGGCATGATGTAGAGTTCATACTTCCAGTTCTTAGAAGATTGTGCTAAAATTGATTTGATTAAGAAAAGAAATATTCAGAGCTGATGGCTCATCCCTGTAATTCTAGCTGTTCATGAGGTTGAGATCTGAAGATTGTGGTCCAAAGCCAGCCTGGGCAAAAAGTCTATGAGATGTGCTTATCTCCAATTAACCACCAAGAAGCTGGAAGTGGAGCTGTAGCTCAAATAGTTGAGCATTAGCCTTCAGCAACAAAGTTCAGGAACAATGCCTAGACCTGAGTTCAAGTCCAGGACTGGCGTGCACACGCATGCACACCCCCCGCCCCCACACACACAGAAATACTCATCAGAATCCAGGTATAACCAGGCTTGTATGGCTGTAAAGACAGGCACTGTTTTAATGACTTAATTCTTGCCAAGCCTTAGCATTGTGCCTAGCACTTGGTAAATACTCAGTAGACATTGGCCCTATTATAGTGATGGGTGGAGAACAAACACATAAACAGTGGGGGAAGAGCCCCAATGCTTTCAATTTGTACTTTCTCTGATGATTTGGGATTTTAAGGTTCTGTATCTGAAAGACAGATGCAAGTAGCTCTCTTTAGTTTTGAAATGTGATTTATTTTTCCAGTTGTGGCTTTAACTGAGGGCCTGGGTACTGTCTCTTGGCTCTTTTGCTCTTTTGCCCAAAGTGTGAGCTCTACACTTTGAGCCACAGTTCTACTACTGCTTTTTGAGTGTTTAATTGGAGAGAAAATTCTCATGGGGACTTTTCTGCTCAGGCTGGCTTCAAACCGCAATACTCAGATCTTAGCCTTCTGAGTAGCTATGATTATAGACGTAAGCCACCAGCACCTGGCGAAATGTGACTTTTGTATGGAAAAACAAGATAGAAGAAATATTGCCACTCAAGCTGCCTGCCAGTCAATGTGAAGAAATTGAAAGCAGATCTTACCTTATGGCTGCACTAATATCACCTTGACTTGGGAAGATGAAATGGAACCACTGACAATAGGTTTCTAGCCCTTATCAGAACCTTATTTTTGCTGTGGCTGTTACTTCTGTACGTAAATGTGAGCTTAGCTTAAAATGAACAGAATTCCCCCTCCCCCCAAATACAGCTAGTATTCAGTTTACTGTGACTCTCTCGGAATCACATTCCTGTGCCTCATATTTTAACACACACTGCACACTGACAGATAAGACCATATGTCTGTCACATGTTGCTGCTGATATATTTTCTCCCAAAGCACTTCTTATTTTTATAAAAGCAGGGCAGGTTGAAGTGGAGAAAGAGCGTACTTCAGCTGAAACAAACAAACAACAACAACAAAACCCAGAGAGCAACTTCTTTAAATTTTTTCCTTGTTATTATAAAGGTGATGTACAGAGGCGTTACAGTTACGTTACTCAGGCAAAGAGTATATTTCTTTTTGGACAATGTCACCCCTTCCCTCACTGTCTCCCACTTTTTCCCTTCGATCCCCAACCACAAGTTGCACAGTTAATTCATTTTCAACATAGCGTCCAGTGAGTTCCATTGCTGCATTTGTTTACCCTTTGTCCCACCATTACACAACAACTTATAAAACATACTTGGAGGCTCCCTTTCAGTGCTCTTCTCTGTGTAATTTTGAACCAAATCAAAGAATTGCTACAATATGATGAGATTAAGTCTTTTCACAGAGGTAACATAGTCAGGTCTGGCCTGGTCCCTGAATTGCAGTTTTATTTTCAGAAGAGCAGTTTCCAAAGAAGTCAGTGAGGTATCAGTTTGGAGAAACATCTAGCAACTTTCTACTGTGACTTAATTCAGTATATTTGCCTCTACAGTAGCTGTCCTTCAAGGAGAGGTGTCATATCACTTCTTATGGAGAAAGTGACCAGAATATTGTAATCTGATGTTTCTGGTCTGCCTTGAATTTATCATTGTCTTGTTTATCTCCAGGTCTGGAAAACCAAAACAGTTGTCATCCCCAGCTGTTCTGTTTGTCCCATTTCTTCTCTCAAACATAATGAGTTCTTTTGTTCATCTTTTCTTGACTCATGATTTTCCTTATTGGAGTCACACAGAGCACGTATTTCATGGCTTCTAGTGCTGCCTTGTGTGTCTGCCTGTGCACTTGGGTCAGGGACTATGTCTTATTCTTTTTTGGATGGTGGTGGTAGGAATGCTGGTGCTTTTTACAAATTAGACACTCAAGGGCTGTTATCCTGAACTGCACCAAGCTAAAACTCTGACTTTGTTAAGGATAGGAAGGTTGGTATGAAGAGATAAGCAATAGTTGGAAGAAAGCTATTAAAAAATTAAACCCAAAGTACAGGGACCACTGAAGGACTGCAGAGCACATTATCCTCTGATGCTTTAAACTTTCATTGAGAAATGAAAGGACTTTTCTTCAAACTCTCCCAGTAAGCTTTGTAATCCAATCCTTGCTCATTGAATACAAAGTCTGAAAATGAAATGAAATGTAACAAATTACTTCAATTAAAACTTTCCTTTCCTTTTGTTGTGTTCTTTTGGAGACTAATCCAGGGAGTATAAGAATGCAGTAGGAATCAAGCTTGATTATAATAATACTCTCAAGTCTGAGACTAATTAGAGCCTCTGCTTACTTTTAAACTTCCGTCTGAGATAAAGTTCATAGGAAGCATTTAAGACTACAGATGAGGGAAGTATTTAGAGTAAAATATTTGATTTTTATTTAAATGGGAAAAGTATAATCCTGATATATTTACATGGGAAAAGCATAATCCTGATATATTTACATATTTCAAAAGCAATGTGGAAATACTGTTCTAAAGTTTTTAAATTTCTTATGTTTTTTTGTGAAGGGGAAGTGGGACAGGAATAACATTATACCTTTGCTTCTGGTATATTCTATAAGTCTCACAGTCTATGAGGCAAATATTACTATTTTATTTTATTTAAATTTATTATTTTTGGTTGGTCATAGGGCTTAAACTCAGGCCTAGGCTCTATCCCTGAGCACTTTTGCTCTGCTAGCATTCTACCATTTTGAGCCATAGTGCCACTTCTGTTTTTTGAGTGCTTAGTTAGAGATAAAAGACTCATGGGGATTTTCTGCCCAAGCTAGATTTGAACTGGGATCCTCAGATCTCAGACTCCTGAGTAACTAGGATTATAGATGTGAGCCACCGGTGCCTAGCTAAAAGTTATTTTTTAAAAAGGCAACTTTAAAGTTTGTTTTAAAACCAGTATTTTATTAAATAAATTAGCAAAGTTATAATGAACTATCTGAAAAGCATTCAGGTCTCAAGATTCCAGAGTAAGACATCTGTCCATCACTCTTCCCAATCTGATTTTCTTTGAATCCAAAGGTCTGGGCAGAATGTGTGAATGCCTAGAATAAATGTAGGGTCAGCCCTCTTAACTCATGTCTTTCATGTGAAGATACACCTCATAGATGGTTGTTTGTACTGGTAGAAAAGGATGCAAAGAAAAAAGGAGCCCTAAAACACTGACGGTGGGAATGTCAGCTAGTGAAACCACTATGGGAACTGGTCTGAGATTTTATTTAAAAACTAAAAATAAAACTACCCCATGATTCAGTGTGATAGCACTCTTGGATATTTATCCAAAAGATTACAAATCAGGATACATAATAAAGATATCTGCACATCCATGTTTATTGAAGTACCATAGCCAAGTTACGATGCCTTACTACCACTGAATGGATCAAGAAACTGTTATATGTATATGCACTTATACATATACATACACACATATACACATACAATGAAATTTTGTTCTTGTATCAAGAAGAAAAAAATTATGTCACTTTTAGGGAAATGGATAGACCTGGAATAAAAAGATACTGAGTGAGGTAAATCAGGCTCAGAATGACAAGGGACACATATTTTCTCTCATATACAGATATTAGACCTAAAACACATTTGTAAACACAGGGCCATATGCATGTATACACAATCAAGCTGACTGAAGTATGGTATAGACAGTAGTGAGATTCCATAGGGTAAATCCCATTGAACAATCCTCAGACATTTAGCAAAGTGAGTATTAAGACACTGAAACATGTATTGACTGGGGTTGAGGGCTAGGGAGGGGAATTGGAAGCTAATAGGAGGATAACGATTAATGGAAAGAGAAAAGGTAGACAAATATAGTCATGCTACTTAATATACATATGCAAAAATGGAACTAGAAGACTTGATGAGATTGGTGGAGTAAAGGATAGGTGGGAGAAGGGAAGATGATGGGAAGGATGGCTCTAATCATGATGTATTGTACAAATAAAATGGATATGTTAAATTGAAACCTTCTTGTATAATGATTTAAAGATCACCATTAACAGCAACAATAACAAATAGTGTCTCCTCAATGGAATGGTGAACCCAAAAGGCAGGTAAATCAAGAGGGGAAGTTCAAGCAATGGGAGTTAGGGATATTTACTGTGGGTAGACACCAAAGGTGGAAGGGGCCATCAGATACACGGACTGGGGGAAAGAGAGGGTTGGAAAGACCTGAGAGCTTCAAATCCGTGGCTAGCTTCTTGGTTTGTGCATTTCTCTGGATCTGAGGATTGAACTTAGCACTGCAGGATCTCCCTGGAGGTGTGTTTGTGACTGCTAGAGTCACAGCAGCAGGATTGTATTGAAACTGACCTCTGAAAACAACTGCTCTAACTTGAGAGGTGTATTTGATTTTAGATAAGGCATTAAAAAGGCTAGTTTCATCTATGTTCTTAACTGCTGGCTTGCCTGTCAACTGGAGTGACAGAGGCCATGTTTTTCCAAAGAGCTCATTGACTACATCACTGGGGCTCTCAGGCTATGTCTTGCTTGTTTTCCCGTGACAGTTTCCTAAACTCTTCATCCACATGAATAGGCCTGTGTTGAGCTCACCTACCTCGGCTTTGCTCATCCTCACCATATCTTTATACAATGGTAATACATGTTCCCTTGCCACTCCTTTCTCCTCAGTTCCCTCTTGTCTGTCACACAGTAACATTGAATAGCTGCCAAGACTTATCTAGGCACCATCACCCCCCCCCCAGAAGTGTTTTCTGTTTCTCTCAAGCTGGGCTCAGGATGATCCCAGTCAAATAGCCTCTTAGATAACACTAATCATCTGTATATAAATTAGCCATGTGATAGGCTTTGCATTTTAATTTGACTCCTTCCATGCTTCCTTCTTTGTGTCTAGGTCTAGATCCCTTGGGGATCTTAGCCTCAAATACTTATAAAACTTCAGGACTCTCTTGTAAATAGATCTAGCACATCCTGGAAGAAGATGATTTGATTCTAAAAACCAACAGTTATACTTTGGGACTTCCTCGACTTCCCTGTAATCTGTCAGCTTTTTGCTTTGCCTTCCTCTGTCCTGAGCTCTTCATATCTCAGGGACACTTGTGTCCCCTGAGAAATTGGGGCCATTGAGGTGGTTCATGTGCCATTAGCCTGTCCTTGCCTATCAGAAGGATGATACGATTATGGGAAATAGGTTTGGCTGGGATGTCAGTGTATGAGACAGAGAGAAGGGAATTAAATTACCCGTGTTCATGCAGTTGTCACAGAGCAGGGAAATCAGGTACCTGAGCTCTTGGTACAAATCAATGGCTGTTAGCTGATAAAAATCACAGAGCCTGTTAGTGGCCTCACCTCAGGAGAAGCAGCGGGCAGCTTTCTTCCTGGTGTGTGATGGGGAGAGGACTACTGACATCCCTTGTACTCACTCACTAAAGTGTCAAACGCAGCAGCAATTTCCTTTCACCAAGATGGAAGTGATTCCTTTCTATGCACATGTGGAACATATATACAGTCATCATGGCATCTCTGAAGGTACAATATCCATTGTTGGCAAAGAAAGGCAATTGTGAGTGTTCAGGTTTTTAAATAATAGTGAGCAGTTTTATGCTGAAAGTAATTGCCAGACACAGAAGCCACAGTGGAAGTGATTTCAGGTTATGGGCTGGGGAGGGGCATGAAGGACACATCTGGGTTGCTGCACAGTTTGTACGTGGAAGCTTGCCTGATGGTTATCAAGCTGTCTCTCTATGTGAAAGCAAGATTCAGTAATATGCAGAAGATGAATATATTGAATGTGCCTTACATGTACCACTTGTATAAATGCCATTATTCAGCAAACATTAAAAAAAGTCACTTTGGAAGATTTCTTTTTTTAAAAAATTTTATTGTAAAGGTGATGAACAGGGGTGTTAGAATTACATAAGTTAATGAGTACATTTCTTTTTGAACAGTGTTACCCCCTCCCTCATTTTCTCCCACTTCCCCGGCTCTCTGCCAAATTGTAAAGTTCATTTCCCACATAGTGTCTAGTGAGTATCATGGTTGCATTGTTATACCCTTTGTCCCACTGTTTCTGTGATTCCCTTTCCCTTCCCCAAATCAAATAAACACATAAACATGACACAAAAACAGTGACTACAGGGAATAAACCAAAGGATGAAAAAGAAAGAAAAAAGAAATAACTGCAAAGAATACACTAAAAAACAAACAAACAAAAAAACCCCAAACCTCTTGTTCCATTTCTTAGAGTTCATTTTGATAATCATCATTTTATATGGTTATATGCACATAATTATTGAACTACTCTGATCCTCTGCTAAAAATATTCTATCATTGAAAAACCAAATGGTTTTTCAACCAAAGGGTGTCAAAGGGTTGATTCTTAGTTAAATGCCACTGTCAACTTTGTCTTATCCTTACTCTTGTTGATGTGATGGAGTATATTAATTGATTTGCACATATTGAACCAGCTTTGCATCCCTGAAGTGAATCCTGTTTAATCATTGTGTATGATTTTTTTTTGATGAATTGTTCAAGTTGATTGGCCAAAATTTTGTTGAGAAGTTTTGCTTCAATGTTCATCAAAGAAATGGGTCTGCAGTTCTCTTTCTTTGATGAGTTTCTGTCTGGTTTTGGGATGAGAGTTATGATGGTTTCATAGAAAGAGTTTTGTAGTGAAATTTCACTTTCAATTTAATTAGAGTTGGAGGAGTATTGGTGTGAGTTCTGCTTTGAAGGCCTTATGGAATTCAGCTGTGAATCTACCTGGTCGTGGGCTTTTCTTAGATGGGAGGTCTCTTATTGCTGTGTCTATTTTGATGCTTGATATGGGTCTGTTAAGTTCACTGAAATCATCTTGGTTTAGTTTGGGCACTTACTAAAGCTCAATATTTGCTGGAAATTTGCTGGAAATTCTTCCATTCCTTCCAGATTCTCAAAGTTACTAGCATATTATATATAAAGGTTTGAGAAGTATTCCATAATAATGTTCCAAATCTTGGTTGTTTCTATGGTGATGTTTCCATTCTCATCTCTGAGTTTGTTTATTTGAGTGTGTACTGTTCTTTTTTTGGTAAGATTTGCTAAGGGTCTGTCAATTTTGTTAATTGTTTCGAAGAACCAACTCTTTGTTTTGTTGATTCTTTCTATGGTTCTTTTGGATTCTAATTCATTTAATTATGATTTAATTTTAATTATTTGTTTCCACCTACTAGATTGGGGTTTGGCTTGTTGCTCTTTTTCAAGGAGCTTAAGGTGCATCATTAAATTGTTGGTTTGAGATCTCTCCAATTTGTTGATGTAGGAACACAGAGCTATAAATTTTCCTCTGAGTACTGCCTTTGCTGTGTCCTGGAGGAGCTGGTAATTTGTATTTTCATTTTTGTTAAATGTCATGGACATTTGAATTTCCTTTCTAATCTCTTCCATGACCTACTGGTGGTTTAACAGTGTGTTGTTCAGCCTTCATGTGTTACAGGACTTTGTTTGGTGACTTTTGGTGTTGATGTCTAATTTTATTCCCTTGTGGTCTGAGAAAGTTCAGGGGATAATTTCAATGTTTCTGAATTTGGCCAAATTTGCTTTGTGACCTAAAATGTGGTCTGTTTTGGAAAATGTTCTGTGTGCTGCTGAGACGAATGTGTATTCTGATGCTGCTGGGTGAAATATTCTGTAGATGCAGTTGTTTAGATCCAAGGTTTCTCTGTTGAGTTTTTATTGGGTTGATCTATCCAGCAGGGAGAGTGGTGTGTTAAAGTCCCCAACAATTACTGTCTTTGGATCTATGTGGGATTTTGTATGTGATGCTTGGGAATCAAATGTGTATGGATGTCTTCAGTATTGTTGGGCTCATTATTTGTGGTTGCTGATGAATTTAGCATGGAGCTAGAACCTATGCAGGAAGCCTCTGCAGGGAGTAGTTTGGTCTGGAATGTGATCTGGGGTTCACTTTGCTGCTGTGCTTTTCTTTGTAGAGTATGCTGATTTAACTGTAAGAGGCAGGTGAATAAAAGGCTTAAAATATCCTTTCTTAAATCCTGTTCCTTTTCTTCACCTGCATACTTGCATTCTCTGAGTTGTTTGGGCAAAGGCAATGTCACATTCAATTGGTAATAAGTCTTGCCTTACTTTAAAATCTTGATGGGTTAGGAATAATCTAAATTCTGTGTTTTGAAGTCATACACAAGCTTGTCATAAATTGTTTTACACATACATTTTTAAAATAAATCATAGGAATTTTCAAGTAACACAAAAGTAGAGAGAATAGTGAACTTGGTATAACCTTCATCCAGTTTCAAGAATTACTGACATTTGCCAAGTTTATTTTATTAACCTCACCTGGTTTTTTTCTTTCTTGGTGGTGGTGCTGGAAATTGAACACAAAGCCTTAGTTACTATGAGACCAGTTCTCTACTAGCAAGCTATGTGTCCAACACTAAAATTTTCCTCTACCACTTAATTTTTTTTCTTTTTGCTGGAATTATTTTTTCTTGGCATTATTGAAGATTGAACTCAAGGCCTTGTGCTTGCCATGCAGGTGCTCTATCACTTGAGCTACACCACTACCCTTTTTATGCAAAAGTTATTTTCAAAGTCAGGTATTACTTTATGCAACTTTCCTACTTGTAGTCTTCATGTTGCTGGGGATGACAGGCATGTCACCCAACCATTGCATTTCATCCATGGCTGGGCTAGCAGGCACCTGCCACCATGCCCATCTGTTGGTTGAGATGGGAGTAAACTTCTTTTAGCCCAGGCTGGCCTTGAGCTGTGATCCCCCTATTTCTGTTTCTCAAGCAGACAGAGTTACAAGCTTACGCTACTGCAACCTGCATTTTGTTGGAAATGTTTGAAGCCAACTCTTCTTTGTATCTGAACTTTCTATATATACCTTAATAAAAACAGCCTCCTTCATGAATACCTTTTAGACTTTCTGGAGGCCTGCCTTGAAGTGTTTTTGATTTTACAGCAGAAACTTTCCTTGAGCCAATAGGTTGCTTTTGCCAAGACCAATTAATTTCCTCATTCATAACACAGAGCAACAGTCCTGCACTGTGTACAAGTGAGTTGCACAGCTTTTCCTTGGCTGTTGCTAGATATTTATTATCCTTTTGCCCTTATACAACACTGCTAGTCAATCCTATCTTGAGAATCTTGAGGGGCTCTTGTCACAGAATTAGGGGCAAAGAAACTGACTTTGCACAAAGGCTCTCCTTCCAGTCATTTTGACCTAGCAATATGGTCCAGGCTCCTAGAGATTTATGTGTGTTAAAGGTATTGCCTCCCTCCCCCACCCTGTCTGCAAAGCAGTCAAATAGTTGCCAGTTTGGAAAGCTGCCTTTCTGGGTATTGCACATCAATACATCAATATGTAGAAAGAACAGAGGTTTGTGATTTACCCAGTGTGTGCCAGCTATATGTTCCTTCACCTTGATCTATGAAATACTTTTAAAGTTCTAATTGTAGTAGACATGACATAATATTTATCATAGATAACATTAATATTTATTATTCTTACCATTTTCACCTGTATAGTTTGGTAGTGCTCATTATACTCATATTGTTGTGCAATCATTCTGCAAGACTTTTCATCTCGCAAAACAGAAACTCTACACCCATAGAACACTTCCTTCCCCAACTTTTCTGTTTTGACACAGCCTTACTATTACCCATCTCTATAACTTTGACTCCTTAAGGTATCTCATATAAGTGGAATCACAAAAAGTTTTGACCTTTTTTTGACTGGCTTATTTTACTCAACTAATGTCTTCAAGTTTTGTCTATTGTTCATATATAGCTTGTGTCAGAACTGATCCACTTCTGGCTTTTGGGTGGTTAATTGGAGATAAGAGCCTC
Source organism: Dipodomys merriami (assembly GCF_024711535.1). Lineage (NCBI taxonomy): Eukaryota > Metazoa > Chordata > Mammalia > Rodentia > Heteromyidae > Dipodomys > Dipodomys merriami. The sequence goes on along the minus strand of NW_027206512.1, from coordinate 18,934,365 downwards.
ACGGACTTCCTGCCAGGGTTGGCTTTGAATCATGGTGATCCTCAGATCTCAGCCTTCTGAGTAGCTAAGGTTATAGGTAGGAGCCACTGGCACCTGGCAGAATTTTCATTCCTTTTAAGGTTGCTTGCATGTATTGTATGCCATATTTTGTTTATCCATTCACCGGTCAATAGACATTTGAGTTGCTTTTCTTTTTCGTGTTATATGGATAGTGCTGGTATGAACATGGGTGTGCATAGTGTGTGTGTGTGTGTGTGTGTGTGTGTGTGTGTGTGTGTGTGTGTGTGTGTGTGTGTGTGTGTGTTAAATGAAACCTTTTCTCATGTCTGGAAAATGAGCTTATATATGCTGTAATTTGCTCAGCTTATTTTGAATTGGAAAGGAGTAGGTAATAATTTTTCCAAGGTCATGTAGTTCTTTATGTGAGCATTGCAGCACCCAGTGAAGGAAGCAGAAATGGCATCTAGGAGATTATGTGGGACTGCTGACCATTGCATATGTTTTGCTTTATGAGCCCTGGTTGAAATTTGGGTTCTGATCTTGTCTAAGGGGACATCTTAAGAGATTTACACTGTAGAATGTTCACCAACATTTTGGCTTTGATTTTGAAATTACAGAGCTCACCCAGAATCCATCAAACCAGTCATCTTAAAGGTCTTGAAACAACTGACATCTAGCACTCCTTGAAACCCAGAACCACCCACTTACCACTGTGGGAAGTCAAATGGATTTTTGAGAAGTTAAGAAGGCGATACCCATAGATTTTTTATCTCAAAATATTCTGAACCTTGCTTTCTTTCTGTGTAATTTTCTAGATGTAAAACATGAAATATCTAAAGAAATGATTATTAAAACAAATTAAGCATCTATCAATTCAGTTTAAAAAATGTATCTGTGAGTTAAAATTACAGTGTGCCTTACATTCTAGCTTACAGAGCACAGTCTACATCAGGATTCCTTTTCCCAAAGTAGGAATTTCTGTCTCTGTGGTCATTACATTCTTTCGCTGAGTTTTTCCTTTCTCATCCCCAAGACAGTTTTTTTTAATGCTATCATCCACTAAAGCTATTTAGTGTTCTTAATAAGAAACATTATTGAACATATCTGTGGATTTTAGCTCTATTTATGCATCCATTATCAGTGAATTTTTTTTGCTTCCAAATGAATTTCTACTTTATTTAAAGCCATTTTTGTCTATCAGCAAATTAATTCTATTTAAATTTTCATGTGTTTTACTTCTTTCCAGAGACTCACTGTTTTACAAAATCAAACTATTAAAACTTCTGAAAACAAACAAAAAATATACTGTCTGCTTATAAACAGTGGAAGAAGAATCACCATAAGAAATACTTTTGACACAATGACAATCAATCATGGTGATGTTCATAGTATCTAGTTTTTTTTAGGACAAAGAATACATATAAGAACCAGCTGCCAGGTCAAATTGGTGAGACATCTAAATAATGTGTTGGATTAAAATTATATTACTGTAGATACCTGTTTCATCCCACACCTTGTTGAGAAATTTGGGCTTTCTCCAGAGTTTACCTGAGATGTCAGGATAAGTAATTGCTTTCCTGCTACCAATTTGGAACTTAACATTTGGTCAGGCCTATTCTTGCTGCCACTCCATAGATAATAAAATTCCTGAAAGGATCTTTTCATTGGCAGACATTGGTTCCTTTTGTTTTCTCTGCAGAAAATGAGTTGCTTGGCTGTGTGATAGGCAGGTATCCAAGCACTAATACTTTTCCTTTCATTCTAAAATCAGGTCATATAGGCCCATCATTCTCTACGACAGCTGCAGATGACAGTCCTGCATGTCCTTTATCTTTCAGTATCACACAAGGACAGTAACCGTGGTTGGTATTTTATCAGCAGACTCAAGAACCAGGGGGCAGGCATAATGTGGATTAGCAAAGATGTTTAACCCCTACAGACACTACTTTCCTGCTATCTTCAAACTGATCAGAGTCCTTCATGCTAACCTATCTTCACTTATTCCTTTAGAATGATACAAACACAACATACTTTGTTGACTCATATGTCTCTTTGCTCCTTCTCCTCCCTCCTCACTCCCTGGATCCTTTTATTTTAACGTAACTGATCAGGTTTTGGTAAACTATAGTCTCATGAGTCAAATCCAGTTCATGGCTGGTCAGATTAGAATGTATTTTACATTTTTAAATGGTTGAAAATAAGAACATTGTTTTGTGACACATGTAAATGGTATGCTAGTGCTCAATTAAAGGTTGATTGGAACTCAGCCATGCAGATTTATTTTCAGGTTATCTGTGGCTTTTCCTCTGCAACCCTGACAAATTTGACATAGTTGAGGAGTTGCAACAGATTCTGATTGGCCCACAAAGCTTCACTGAAGCAAGTCTAGGCAGTTCTAAAAAAATATGTGTTATCTACTGTATATAGAGCTCCAATCTTGTTCTTACCTGTAGTGGTAATTTTTCAGTGTTACAAAAAAGTTATTTTTTTTTTCAGGAGTCAGATGGAGAAAGTTTCTTTAGTCCATCTCTCATGTTCTATGTATGAAGGGAACAATCAAAGTAGTGAGATACTGTAGCAGTTCAGGCAGTAAATCATCTAATCGGCAGGGATTAGTGCATCCACTGATTGTTACTTCCTCTCCAGCCATTTTCTTCAGAAGTTCATCTCAACTTGTTACTATGTCAATTCCAAGACTAGAAGTAGCACTTTTTCTTTCTTAAGACATCATGCATTTATTATACAAATGATATGTAGAAGTTATGCTTTTAGCCCAGAAAATGGGAACATGAATTTATTATAAAAATTTAACACTGTCCCTCTCTTTTGAATGCTGTCGTTCAAATCCAGGACTTTATACATTCCTATTTTAAATATAATTTTATTGGTTTGCCCTTTGTCCTTTGTCTCACCATTTTGTTGTTCCCCTTCACTACTCTAATTCAGATAAACATATATTAAGTACCCAGGGTACCAAAATCAATGCAACAATGATACTCACACACAAGACAATATGTTGGAAATAAACTGTACAACTTGGGGGGTGGAGATTGAGGGAAGGCAAAGTGGGAGAAAAATGAGGGGTGTAACAAGTTTGACAAGAAATGTACTACCTTACTTATGTAACTGTAACCCTTGTGTACATCACCTTGACAATAAAATAAAATCGAGATAAATAAAATATAATCTTATTGTTATTACTAAGGTGTTGTACAAAGGGGTTACCATTTCTTTAGTCAGGTATTGAGTACATTTCTTCTTTGGACAATGTTACCCTTTCTTTTGCTTTCCCTCAGTTTCCCTATCCTGTTCCTGCCCACAAGTTACACAGTTCATTTTCTACATAGTGCCTGCTAAGTACCATGACTGCATTTGTTCACCCTTTTCCCTTGCCTTTCTGTCCCCACTTCAAGAGACAGAAAAAAGACCAAAGAGAAAGCAAAAATAATCATCATCACCACTACCACCAACTAGGACTTTATACATTCTAAGTGTGTGCTCTACCACACAGCTGTACCCTCAGCCCCACCAACTTTGTTTAGCAGTCTCCATTCAGTGTTCTAATATTTTTTGCCTTCACTATAAAAATTGTTTATTACAACTCTGTACACAAAGCTAACTGATGGTAAACAGTTTCTGTACTGATTAGTTGATAGTTGAAGTAAAATTACCTGAAGGAATATTTTTGCATATGTATTAGAGAGTTTAAATTTGCATATGGTCTGTCTTTATGCAGAGTAATTAAACTGGATGTTATTCACTGCATTTCTAAGAGTTACCTATTAAGTTTAAAGTAAACATTTTAGTATGTCTTGCAAAGAGCCCTCATTCCCCCAATACTGGTATTTCCTTTCCAGACTTCATTCATTCACTGCATTGTCAGCCTACCATCCTCTTAACTGCAGAGTGGTAATTCAACACCAGCAGTGTGTTGAACAATGATGCTATGGAACTCTGCTCCATTAAGCAGAGGATGCAAATCCTGCTTTGCAAATAAATACATTCTCCTGTCTATCTTTGATGTCCAGCTTTAGGACAAGGTCACAAAACTCTTTTATTCCTTGTTAGGTGTCAGTCATGGGGCCCAAAATGTATAAAGCCTGAAATAGTGTATTTGAGATAAATTCCAAGGAACAAATCATTATATATGCTCTGTCTTTAATGGAATCATTCCCCAAAGGTGCTGGAAATCTCAGGCTTGTCCACAGCTTGGCTGGGCAGAACTTTGCCAGGTTGTTTACCTTGGCTATGATGGCCTCTTTTAATCTCGAATGGGAATATGGGTTAGCAGGGCAGAGGTGTGGAGCCTTGGCTGGGGTTCAGTCTGGACTATTCCTGGCTCCGAGGCAATGGTTCATTTTGCTCAGCTCTGCAAGAGTTAGTTATTAGAGTTGTCAAGCCAGAATTTGTGAGGACTCCAGTGGCATCTGCTAGAACAACCCTGCAGGATTTACCTAGAATTCTGGCACCAGCTAGAAGATTCTAGTAGTTTAATTGTTTAAAGTTACTGTGGCCCCTGCTGTCCACTGGATGGTCTCCCAGATTTTTCACGTGTGTGGATTCTATTTCACTGAAAGAGATTGTGAACTCCCCTGGAAACTCATTGACTCCTTTAAGAAACACACACACACACACACACACACACACACACACACACACACACACACACACACACACACACACACACACACACACACACACACACAGAGCAAATAAAGGCTGGGGGACCCCCTCAGTATCTTGCAGATAGCAACTTCTCTACAAAATTTGACTGCAGGGAAACAGGAGAGAGGCTAGAAGTTCTGGGGAGAATGTTTGTGTTTGCATGTATATGCTGTGTGATGTTAATATATGTCCCAGCTAGACTTCATGTAGAACAAATTCAAGGGCAATGATTTAATTCTCTTGTCATTACAAAAACAGTAGGTAGGATGAGTGTGAGGCTTAAATATTTTTCTTGCACCATTTAAACTATACATGCCACCTGTGGGTTCCCTACAGCGCCCTCTTGTTGCAGTTGGTCTCCTAATTTGCTTTTCAGTCCCTTTCATCTCATCATTGTTCTCCCAGGCACAGCTCTGCAAACCACACAGAGGCCTTTCAACATCCCTGCATTTTGTTTTATTCAGCCAATTGACTAGTACTGTCGGCTAATTGGAGTGGAAATGTAAAATGAAAGCTGTATTATTCAGTTGCCAAATCTCTTCACTTGGCAGGGAAGTGGGTGAGGCTGGCAATTGTACCAGAAGTGTAATTGCTCTGGGTTTTGCCTCTGGATTTAACAAGGAATCCTGGGAGAGTCTTCCTCTGAGACATTTGATACCTGCTTCTCTCCAGTGACCTCCAGACACATAGGGGAGCAAAGCCTCTCATGCATTCTTGTGTTGCTTGAGAATAACCACTGTGTATTTTGCTGACTGTAGGAGTGGGCTCGTTGGTCCGAGTACTTAGTCAATATGTCATTCCTGTCAGAACTGGCAGTTATTTTCCTCTTAGTGTAGAGCAAGGCTGGAATCCACGTTCCTTGGGGTGAAGATGCTAAGCTCATGTGCCAGTAGTAGCCCATGCCAGGGTGTTCTTGATATAGAACAGAAGCCCATTTTATAAACGAGCTATGATTGAAAAAGATTTACATGGTTGGAAAGAGTTGAGTAGCTTAATGGAAAAATAAGGAAAGAAAAATGTAGATGATTAGTTTATCATTGAAGCTGATCATCTTGACTTTGGCCCAGCCAGGTTCCTTCTTTACATTTCCACTTAAACTTATGAATGAAATGTCAGTAATAATAATGCCTTTGGATAGATTATGTTGGGCTAATCTGTGGGAACACAGGGTATAGGTACTTTACTACCTTCCTCTCCTAGATTAACCCTAAGCCCGTGGCAGACCAACAAGAGTGATCCTTCCCACTTCACCAGCCTGGACAGAGCTTCAGAATCTTCCTCAACACAACATCTCAGGCAACTATTTCCAGAGCAGGCATATGTGATAACATGTATTCACCTTCCTTGACTTGGGAATTCGAAGACATTCAATACTGTGAACCCAAGGAATGGAAATGGAAGCAACTATAAGTAATTATGATATGATGAGGAGGGTGATTATTATGCAGTGTTATTACCATGCAGTTTTGTTACTATACCATTATTATTTTATTGTGGACTATGGAAAGATTCCTTGAACATTTTCTGAGGAGAAACTGCATTTGTTTCCCTGAGACAAAAACAGTTATGCAAGCTACTGAGAGGGGAAGGTTGCTGAAGCAGGCCTGGCTGCCCTTGGTGATCTCTGGCTTCCTCTCTCCCTCCCAGAAATTCTTGCCAGTTGCAAAAAGGCAGGGGTGTAGGTGGATGGGGGATTATTGATCAGTGAGGTTCTAACCTGTTGGGAGCTGTTCTCTTTGGAACCAGTGTCATTGTTCATTAAAAGAGTGTGTTCTTTGAAAATAAATAATTCTGAGTTTGTCTTGGCTTTGCCATTTATGGGATAATTGACCAAACAGTCTCTACCATTTTAATTTTCTTATTTTGTAAATCAGAAGTGATAGTCATTACTTCACAGGGTTTTTTGTAACATATAAATATATTTTGTCACATATAAATATATATATATATGTAATATATATTATAGTTGACTCTATGTAAACCAATAATACACATATATCTACATATATTCACATATATAGGACACATGTAGACATATCACTTGTGTAATGGAATTTTTAAGTAGGGCTTTAGAGGTTTTGTGTTTGATTTGTTTAAAAAGTAGCATGTCTGTGGATAGGACATTGAAAAGTCAGCCTTTTGACTTGTTTGCACATTAGTTGCATATTGATGGATCTGGTTGTGAAATACACACAGAAGAGGAATCTAGGCATGATGAAGTGCTTCTCAGTCCCATGCAGAAGTGTACACTGCAGTCCTTGAGAATATAGGTGATAGAGATTTGTCCAGAGTGCACAAAACTGAGGATGGATTGCTGAACCCAAGCTAAGGACTCTCCGCTGTGTTATCTAGTTGATACTCCTGGTATTCCCTTAGAGAAAATATTATCATTTTTTTCCAAAAAAGGAAACAGGTTCAGACAGTACTATCATTTCATGGAAGGTTCTAGAATTGTTGATGTTAGTAGATACACTTGAATTCAGAGTTATTTAATGTCCAAATCCCTCTCTAGAGGGATTTAGATGATACCATATGTATCATCTCTGAATCTTATGGAGGAGCATCCTGGTACACAGGGAGGAGTCTGGACTAGAATCTGGGATTTTCCTATTGTTTGTGTGCTCTTTGTCCATACTATGCCTCATCTTTAATTATTATTATTTTTTGCTTTGTTCCTTAATTATTTCCACTGTATTTCAAATGTAAGAGTAAATGTGGTCAGTTCAATGAGGACTACTGCAAGGGTCTGGAAAGAGGAAAGATTAGGGCCTGAGGACAGACAGAAAGCCTCAAATGATTGGATACGAAGTTCATGCAACATTTGACATTCAATCAGAAATTCGAGAGGCTCCTTTAGAGCCACGGTCTTGATTGGAATGTTGTCTAGAAGGCAAGCTCTCAACTAGCGCAGATTGAATATGGCCATTTCAGCTGCATGATTTTAAAAGGGCAGCAAGTTGAATGAAGTGCTGTGGTTTGTGTATTCTACTTTTCGCCAATCATACTGCAGAATCATTCACAATTCTTTATTTTTGTGAATATCCACGCATCCACCAATCCATGAATTCATTCACAAATGTCAACTGCTTATTAATGCTTTAGTGCTTATAGGAAGACAAAGCTGCCAAAATATGAAGATTTTTCTTTCTCTTGGGATGGGAGACAGATAAGTAAAAAACTAATTATAAAATGGATGATAATGATCTAGTAGAAGAGGAAGACAAGAAAATAAATAATTTTTATGGGAGAGAATAGTATAGCTATAGTTTAATTTCATGTGCAAACATTATGAATGTTTAAATATTTTCCCCCTTCATGTGGCTTAGGAATATAAAATAAAGTCTTTGGAGCTAAGTTGATAATGGAAAAAAAGTAATTACAAGCATAAGATATGGTAGAATCTCCTACAATCTGGGTTACTTAAAGTGGAAATATGAGGCTGACTTTTTATTCATAATGGAAATTTTCTGTGGTTGGCATCTCTAGGAATTTATGAGAGTTATTTTGTCTCTCTTAGGAGTGCTCTTAGGTCGTGCATTCATTGTATGCAACAAATGGAAAGCTGGGTGTAGGAAATAGAACCATACAACTAAGTCTGGGTTTCAGTTGCTTCATAATTTGAAATGAGGAGCACATTACTTGGGTATTTTATTTTACTCTGTATTTTAAAGAATTCCTTTTTTTCTCCATATATTTCGCAACTCTAGGAATATAGTTTCCACAACATTTGATAGTAGAACATTGTGTAAATAATTAAGACATGAGAAATTAAATTTCTATCGTGGACACTGGAGATTCCAGGAGGGACTGGCTGTAGTTCTGAATGCTACAACTATCTTTCTGTCCTTGAAAATACCATGACCAACAGGTTAAGGTTGGAACACTTGACCAAGTTCCTACCTAATGCTGATTAAATGCTTCCTATGGACAAGTGAGTCATTGTTTTAAAGATATTAGTTTATTTCACCCTGACAATGCCTTGATTGGCCCTCTCTTACCTTAGTTTACTCACTGGGAAACAGAGACTCTAGAAAAGCCAACAACTAGAAAAGTGAATTAATTTATCCAGCATCCTAAAGCTGGGAAGTAGTTAAATTGGTATTTGAACCCCAGGTTACTAGTTTACCATATCAGCACATTCCTTGAGCTAGGACTAGATTACATGTTTGTAGAAAAAACTGGGTGTACAGAGATAATGTGGTGGGAAATAGAAGTTTGAGAGTCAAATGAATGCACTAGTTCAAATGTAGGTACCTTCACATATGAGCTTTGGGGATATTACCTGGGCTCTCCAAACCATTTTTTCTCACCTTTAAAAATGAAATGATGAGGGCTGGGAAGGTGGCTTGTGGTAGAGTGCTTGCCTTGCATGCATGAGGCCCTGACTTCAATTTCTCAGCACCTCATAAGTAGAAAAAGCCAGAAGTGGCACTGTGGCTCAAGTGGTAGAGCTCTAGCCTTGAGCTGAAGAGCTGATGGACAACGCCCAGGCCCAGAGTTCAGGCCCCATGACCGACATAAAGAAAAAAAAAAGAAAAAAAGAAGGAAAGAAGGAAAGAAAGAAAGGAAGGAAGGAAGGAAGGAAGGAGGGAAGGAAGGAGGGAAGGAAGAAAGAAAGAAAGGAAGAAAAAAAGAAAGAAAGAAAAGAAAGGAAGGATGATAAAAATCTATGCTAAGGGGATTTTTTTTATTTACTCATTCATTCATTGATTTTTGCAAAACTAGAGTTTGAATCAGGGCTTTGTACTTGCTAGTGAGGCACTCTACCATCTGAGCTATACCACCATCCCTAATTGACTGGTTATTTTTGAGATGGTGTATCTCCTTTTGGCTCTGCTAATCTGGACATGTTTCCTATTTATACTTTGCACTACAGCTGGAATAACACGCCCAGCCTTTTTTATTGTTGAGATGCAGGGGTCTCATGAAGTTTTGATGCAGGCTAGCTTGGAACCAGGATTCTCCCCATCTTAGTTCCACTGTGCTTGGCTTTCTATGAGGTTTTAAAAGGAAAAACGAAAGATAAAGTGCCAAAGAATGTGGATCCTAGAAGGTGAACTCTTCCTTCTCATTTACTTCCTGCGCTCAACAAAAGTGGGAAAATACATCTGGTTTTGGAATGTGGGAGGAACTTTGAGAACCCGAGGCAGGAGCCTTGGCTGAAAAGCAGAGAAGGCTTTCCTGAGGAAGCAGTATTTAGTCTGGGACCTGGAGTTATGTGGAAGTCAGATGAGAGGGCTTGGATCATTCAGCCATCAGGTCATTTACCACTCAACAGTCCTGTGCATCCATTGAAAATGGAGGCAACCCTGCCCTGGGACATGTCTTGTTAATCTCGTAAAGTTGGAGATTAGAAGTAAGAGTGATTTAAAATGGTAGGACTGCTGTACCATTAACACATTGTTAATGAAGTTTCATAACAGCACAAGAGAAAAACTTTAAAAAAATTAAAAAGGGAGCAAAGGAGGAGTAGCAGTGTTTGACAAGAAATGTACTCATTACCTTACTCATGTAACTGTAACCCCTCTGTCAGCACCTTTACAAGAAAATACAATTTAAAAAAAATTAAAAAGGGATAGACTTGAACCCTAGATCCATATATTACCAGCCAGACACTGTGCATTTCACACAATCGTTCCACTCTGTATTTCCTAATTTATAAACACAAGGAATATCATAATGTCTTGGTCTTGGAATGTGATGAGGAATCATGATTGTGTGGAGAACTTGGGATGGGCTAACAAAAAAAAACACTTTTTTATTGTAAAAATATTGTACAGAGGGGTTACAGTTACATGAGCAAGGTAATGAGTACATTTCCTGTTGAGCATTGTTGTCTCCTCTGTTTTCCCCCTACCATCCCTTCCCTCCCACCTCCACAACTGCACTCCCCCCCCCAGCCCCCTCCTAAATTGTAAAGTTCATTTTCAACATAGTGTCTTGTACATCTCATTGTTACAGTGGGTCAAGCTGTATCCCTATTTAAGCATTTTGTTTTTTCCCTTCCCCTCCCCAAATTAGAGAAGTGTATATACAAGATGCAGGGCACTGACATCAAATACAGTGAAAACTGGAGTTGTACCGTATGGGAGGAACATACAAAGAAACAAAAAAAATCACATGATACATTATAAATACATTAGGAACAATAGCAAGCAAGAAAAAAAAAACTTGTGTTCCTATCTTTGGGTTCATTTTGCTTAACATCATCTTATATGGTCATATGTACATAGCTTTTGACGTTTTCTGCTTATCCCAGACATATACTAGTTATTGCAAATAAGGAAAACCATGGGACCTGTGTTTCTTTGGGCCTGGCTTACTTCACTTAATGTATTTTTTTCCAAGTCTTTCCAGGGATGTGCTAACTCTTGGAGGTAGCTTGTTCCTTCTCTTTCCCTTGGCCTTCCTTAATGCTTGTGTTGCACTCTTCTAACACATCTGTATGGCAAGATGTTAGTTTGCAGTGCTCTTCAGGATGTCTTGAGCCAAGGTGTTTGTGGTGATATCTAGCAGCTATCTTTCCATCTGTAAATCATGGTGTTGCTTCTATATCCAAGCTGATATTCTTACAGTGAATGCCTTCAGGTTTATTGTCTTGAGACAGCTGGAGGAGATCAGTACAAGAGAATCATTCCAGGTTTCTGAAATGAGAAACTACTTTGGTCCCTGATGTGTAAAACAAGAATCGCCATAAGCAGGTATTATACAGAGCAGTCCTTTGAAATAGCTCTCAAATACGAGAAGTGGCTCGCGATTTTCACTTTTTCTTGGTGGCATTAACTTGTATTTATTTCTTCTGAGAGTAAATACAAAATCTCATACCTTTCTTGACAACATGTGCTTTCTCCTCTTTGTTATTTGGGGCTGAATGAGGAGCTTTCTATGAACTTTAAAATGAGACCAGATGAAAAAGGTACTGTTTGTCTAAGCTGTCTGTGTATGGGCACTTGGGAAAAGAATTGCACTCTAAAATAACCTTATGAAAGTTATTGATTTGTTTCTTTATGGTTTCTTGAAAAACAAGGACCATTATTTCTGTGCCTGAACTGGAGCTGGGTCAAAGAACCCTTTTTTTTAATGGATTATCTTTCTTGAAAACCAGACTTGTCAGGAAAATGAACCTCCACAAATAAAGACATGAGTCCCAGTTGAGTATTACATCTCTTTCATTGCTTTGAAGGGCAAGAAGAGAGTACAGTTAATTTTTAAACTTTTACTGAATACAGAAGGTTTGGGATAGCTCAGGAAGTTCAGGTAAATCATCCATTGTTAGGGTTGTTTTTGTTTGTTTTTTGTTTGTTTTTTCCCCAATCCTGTGGCTTAAACTCGGGGCTTAGTCTCTGTCTCTGAGTCTCTTTGTACTTAAGGCTAGTGCTCTACCACTTGTGCTACAGCGCCACTTTCGCTTTTTTTGAATAGTTTGTTAGAGATAAGCGTCTCACTGGGACTTTTCTGCCTGGGCTGGCTTCAAACCATGATCCTCAGATCTCAGCCTCCTGAGAAGCTAGAATTATAAGTGTAAGCCACTGGTACCCAGTTGTTAGGTATTTTGTAAATGGCTGATTTAAATCCCTTAACCCAGGCTAGTTCAGCTCTAAAGCTGAAATGAACCTGAGTATATAGTAACTAGGAAAAAAGTAACCTATATTTTCCATTCTCCTATGTTATATTTTAAAAGTAATGTTGCAAAATCACACAGTTGCCTATTTTTGTTATTGAAAAATAGAAGATACAGATAAGGAAAAAGCAAAAAAGCATATTTACCGTATATTCTGGATTGAGCACACCTCACTAGTTTATGTAATTCCATGCTTTGTTTCTAGTTACATAGATATAATTTTAATTACACAATCACTATATTTTACATAGGCTGTTTTATAACTTGAAAGCACAGCTTGGAGGGAGCTTTATTCCTTTTTTATTTATTTTTTATTTAAAAAAGCCGAGGGAATTTTTAAAAAATGAGACGAACTAATCAACAATTTAAGTAGGATTATTGTACCATTCAGATGAAAGAAAATTTCTGTTGATAGTATAATGCTATTTAGAATACTGTATAATTCCCTCTAAAAAAAACCCCAAAATTGACTCCTGTTGAGAGTTATAGTTATTGCTTAAATATAGCACTAATCAATGTTTAATAGGTACCTAAGTTATCAAGTTAAAAAAAATCTATCTTCCTTTTAATTTAAGTATTTGGGGATAGAGGGCAGTCTACTATCTGCAAGAAGCTTTCATTCATATATTATTAAAAATTCATTCTATTTATACTGGTCATATTTTCCTTGCTTTGCAGGTTTGTCATGGTCTCATCCTCTAATTATAGTCAAGAAAAGATACTTTAAGGGTGTTTCTTCTGCAGAATGTCAGATTAGAAGAGGACTATAAAACAATGGAATTACAGTAGTAACATAGAAAATATGTAAAACTTACTTTACAATGTTATTTCTTCAGATTTTATAGCTTTATCCAAAGTTTTAGCTATTGAGGATCTCTAGTAGTCCTACTTTCATAAAGCAATTTTATGATGCCATAGAAATTCATTTGTAAAGCTAGACCTCAAAAATACATCTATCTAGGATGTGGGAAAGGTTCATTTTATTTAAAATTAACTAGAATTATTTATCTCTCTCAGAACATTGAAATAAGGAGTTTTTCTTGACACGTTGAATACGTAGATGAAAAGACACCAGTGAAGTGGTAACATTGGACATTATAGAGATTTTTTCTGGAGGCTTTCACAGCTTAATTGGAATGCAAATTCACAAGGATAGAATTTTCAGGAGGTAAGCAGGCACTAAGGGTTGTTCATTCAGTTTTTCAACCAACAGACAGTAGAAACTCATCTAGGGTAAGGGATCTACAAACAGGAATGAAAGAGACCCCCTTTCTCAAGAGTCATCGTCTCCTGGGAAGACAGCTGTGCACAGAGTAACAGACAGCCAAGCACCAGATAAAATTGACCTTCAAATGAATATAAAGTGAAATTATGCTTTTGTGAATGGAAATAAAAATTTTTCTTTGTTCTTAGAAGGTTTCATTTAGAGTTTAGTAAGCTAAGTCTAGTGGAGTTCAAGAAGACTTAGGTTCAGCCTCCCATCAACTCAGTGAGATAGATTTCTCTAATTACCAAGACAGATTAAAAAATAAAAACCAACAAAACCCCCCTCATCCCTCCCTTCTGCAGCAATGTTGAATGCCAGAGATCCAATTAAGTAAGCACTTCACTCTCTTAGGTTAAGAAACATATACTTAATGGTCCTATAGTATGTGCCAGACACTGTTTATATATCTTTAAATATAACATCTCGTGTGAGTCTTTCAGTAACTGTTTCCATGTTAACTTAGTCTCCTCATTTCCTAGATAAGGAACCTGGGCACAGGTATTGCAATTCAAAAATCCGATGTACAGTTAATAAATGGTGACTGCAGGACCCATATCCAGTTTTTATGGCACCTAAGGTCTCCAGAGCCTGACTTATTAGAACTTACAAGAAAAGCAGTAATTGGGACAAATTGAACAAATTTATAATAACAATAGTGCTGATTTCATGGGGCTGTCAAACAGGCAAGTGCTTGGTACAGCATTGTGACATGTAGCTAATTTCCCAGGCTTCCCAGATGATTGCAGGCAGGGGTAAGACACCCTTCTGCTGTCCCCAAACTAACCCTGTGATCAGCACTTCCTGCTTCAAGAGTAATTGGCTAAGACATATGATCAATAAATGATAGCTACTGGCTTTGTGAAATTCTCATTTTTATTTAATCTTTATCCTCAAGCTGAAATTGTTTTCTTAAAATCAGCAGGAAACATATTACATTATGCCCGGAAATGAAATTTGGTTTTCCTCTCGTTCATATCATTTCTCTTTAGGTTAAGTGTGGATTGTGCTTGTCACATATTGCCAATTTTGAAGAATGAGCTATAACAATAAAAAGAAAACCAGAACTATTCCATTCCAGATTCTCATACTCATTTGCTTTGATTGAGAATTTGTCAGTCAGATAGTAGAAATGTAATCTCACTTCAGATATATTTTATATTTCTTAAATGACTTTGGAAAATTTCTTGTTTTGAAGCACATTTCCTAAGAGGCTGTGAATTTTTCTTTTCTTGACCGAGAGGAAGGATGACTTAACTTTTTGCTTGAGAATGTTGTGCATACTAATGTAGATCTGTACCAGTGTTGGCCTGGCTCTTCAGAGAAACAGAACTTATAAGACAGACAATAAGAGAGAGACAGAGACAGAGACAGACAGAGACAGATGAAGAGATAGATATACACAGAGAGAGAGACATGGAGCTATAGAGATAGATTGATTTTGAAGAATTAGGTCATGAAACTGTTGGAAGTGGCAAGTTCAAAATTCATAAGGCAGGCCAGCAGACTGAAAACTTAAAATAGTGTTTCCATGTTACAATCTTGAGGCAAAACTCTCCTTCCTAGGAAAACTAAACTGAGGCAATCACTTGATTGGGTGAGACCCACATTCATGTTGTGGAGGGTAGTCTCCATTACTTAAAAGTCAGTTAATGGTACATGTCGATCTCATCAAGAAAATGTAGGTGTTCTTCAGTTTTCAGTGGAGTTATATCCTGATCCATCATAGATCAAAAATGCATTTAATACACCTATCCGAAGGGGCATCCTAGCAACAGTGGGCACAATGGACTATTGGTGTTTACTTTTGTGTTTACCTCTATGGGAGATTGGAAACTGGTGCTTGCTAACACAGATTACATATTACTAACCATATTACCTATTGCTCATTTTAGATAAGAGTCCCAAATTCAAAGTACAAGGTGTCTTTTGTCCCATCACAAAGTCAAAAAAATGGTAAGGCAAGGACTGCTTGTACCTTGACAGAATTGTATAGAATAATGTTTGAGCAAATAAAGAGGTACTGTAGCCTAGCCAGCTGGCAAATGAAATTACTGTCATATGTGAAAGCACCTGTTGTCAGCATCTATGTTTTCCAGCCCACCCAAGCTCAAGTCAGTGCTGGTGTTCTGATGAGTTTTTGGGAGGTTAGAAACTTCTCATATTTCTCCTTAAAGTATTTAGTAGCATGTTTAGTAGGTTGGCTCTGGAAAACCTTGATTCAGAAGTCTAAGAAGGAGATAAACAGCCTTAAGTAAGCAATGTAGGCTGTTCTTGTAAGCCTCTACCATGTGTCAGGCCAAGGACAGTTCATGTTATAGGGAATTTATAGTTTGGTTTGGCAAGGATAACAGGCACTTAATGAGCACAGTAAGGTGTGGCAGTGTACTCAGGACATGGTGGAGTAACAGAGAACTGAAGCTACATCCACGTGGGGACTAATGGTTGGAAACTATTATGCAAAATGGAAGGTTAGAGGATGATATTGCTTTGCCACATAGGGCAGTATGAGGAGAATGAGATGTGAGGGGCCAGCTCAGAGGGCCCAACCAGTGTCTTCACCAAATTGTTGTAGATTGATGAAAGTCTCAGGACTATGAGATTCAGCAAGCCTAGAAAAATACGGGAGGGCCAGGTTAGAGGGTTTGTATGTTATCCCAATTTCAGGTAAACATGAGCCACAGATTAGTTCTAAACCAAGAATAACAAAGATAGTATTCTTAAAGAGATGTAATGCTTAAACCTCAGCCCAACAGCATTAGTGGCAGTTGTGAAACTAAGAAGTAGAATAGGAACATGTGTTAGGAAATTGCAGTGCAGCTTGGAGTATCCTTATGACTTCAATGCACAGTCATCAAAGCAACCTTTCAATGGCTAGACATTTTGATCAGCTCAGTGGGTGAAGGAGCTGGGCTCAAAGTTACTTCAAAATGGGCACTATTGAAATTAGGATGTAGTACGATGGAAGGTGAGAAATAGGAAAGAATTTTCTGAACCTTTTAATTAAATCCAGATTTCCTTTTCTGTTCTCGGCGTTATTTTCCTTTCCAATTTATTGAATGATGATATAATGTTATCAATTTGTGTTTATTGAATTCCCTTTTGTTTAGGATGCAGAATAATTTGTCAGTTCCTTAGGAATGGTAGCTTCATTAGGATTCAATATGTCCAGCATGCAGCTGAGCATACCAGAGCCACTCGATGCAGAGGTGTTGGTGTAGCTTCTTTAAAAACTGCACTATTTAATTCTCTCTATTCTTTGTGTTAGGATATGTAGCTTGCAGAGAGCTGTAGAGTCAAATCTGCTATGCTTTTTGTACCTAGTGGCAAGTACTGCCTTTTGGATGCTGGTTAGTGCTAGTTAAAGTGTGATTTGCTTTTAAACCTGCTCAGATGGTCTCTGCTAGTTAAAAGCAAAATGAAACTTCAAGGCAGGGAGTAGTGTGTCCTCCTGAGGTTTCAGGCCAATCGATGGGTTTTACTCTGGGTATTGACAGCTCTCTGCTGAATGCCCTTGTCTTTGACTACGTGGGTTGACTGTTATGAAATGGATTATACTGCTTTTGTTGCCGCTTGGGGTTTTATCTGTGTCCAGGGAGTGCTGTGTGTAGTGTGCCTGTGACTTTCCTTTGCCTTTTAATTGTCCAGGAGATGGGACTGTTACAGATGCTGCTTTTGTGAGCTCAGACCTTGACTCATTGTTTCTAATGCAGAGCGTATGCTTCTTTTCAGGATGCCACAACTTGGAAGCCTGATTCATGCCAGAACTGCCGTTGCCATGGTGATGTGGTTATCTGCAAACCTGTTGTTTGCAGGAACCCTCAGTGTACCTTTGAGAAGGTATGGTATCCCAAATGCATTGGTATGGTCAGGGGAAGGTCAGGGGTTTGGATATTTTTGATGATCTATTTCTAACATTTATCCAAATCTCTAGTTGGGAGCTTCATAAAATATAATAGAAAATTTTATTTTAAACTAAGAATGTCTTAGTTTTCTTTAAATGTGCCTTATTCTGGAGCCAGGACTTGGTAACATATTTTTATTATTATTTGTCTCATAGCATGATAGAGAGTTAGTGCCTTTGTTCCCACTTTACAGGTGGAAACAGTGAGGTTGGGGATTTTAAGCAATTATTCACAATTCTTGATTGATACTTAATAAATGCTGAATCTGACCAATACGAAACCTATTGAAGCAGTCATGACATTTATACACCATTGAGTGGAACGAATGTCAGCACTGACTTCTTGAATATGATCACTTTAGTCTGCTGCTGGGGTTGGTGTTGCAGTGCTGCTAGTAGGTTCTGCAGGGAAAGGAGAGTGCTTGACTTGAGAGTCTCCTTGTTATTGACCAAGTCTATGAATGATACTTTCTCCTTTCCCTTCTGTTAAATGTGTTTTATTTTTTCTAACTTTTTCTAAAAGTTAGAAAACACATTTTATACTTTCAGTCTGTTAGAATAATTTGTTTCCTAGATGATAGCTTTTCTATTTAAAGCCAATCTAGTTTTAAAAAATTAAAAATTTATTGGGGTGCTGGTGGCTCACACCTAGGATCCTGAGATCCGAGGATCTTAGCTCAAAGCCAGCCTGGGCTGGAAAGCCCATGAGACTCTTACCTCCAATTAACCAAAAAGTCAGAAGTAAAGTTGTAGTTCAAGTGGTAAAGAGCACTAACTTTTGAGCACAAAAGCCTAGGGACAGCGCCTACCCCTTGTTTTCAAGCTCCAGGAATGGCACACATAGAAAAAGAAGTTAATATTTTTTTAAATTTCCTAAAGAAGACCCATTTTTTTCTTTAAAAACCATTCTGTCAATTTCTCAAGCATCATTTATTTTTCTAATGTCTTCCCTTAGCCCAAATAATTAATCTTGAGTCTTTATGATACCAAGTTCTGATTTTTTTTAACATTAGAGTGAAACTATATTTTTAAAAGGGAATTCCTAAGTTTCAACCTGGTAATATTTCTGAGAAGAGGAGTGGGAATACAAAAGTTTGCTGACATTCTGTCATAAATATCCCCCCAATTCCCTGTTTGGTTGGTGAATCTCAATAGTGGTGTGAGAATCATGAATCCTTCTCCACTTCACATGAAAACTTTTTGTATCAAAAAACAGTCCTGAATTAAGCAGTACAAGCTATAGCTTTCATTGATTAATCAAAAGTTGTTATTTATTTATTTTTATTTAGCATATATTAATTGTCCAAAGTAATGGCCTTCATTTTGACATTTCCATAGAATAGGAGAAAAATCTTGGCCAGTTATTCATCTCACAGGGGATTGATAATACATAAAAAAACTACAGTCTTACACACTAAAATAGCAAACAATCCAAATGAACTGAACAGAAACTTTTTAATGAAGAAGCACAAATGGCCAGTAAAAACCTGAATAAATATTCAACATCTTTAGCCACCAAGGGAATGCATATCTAAACTTACATTATACCATCTGTCAACAGACTAAATCTTGCCTGCACCTTATTTTTGTATGGCCCTTGAACTAAGATTGGTTTTTAGCCAAGCGTGCTGGTACATGCCTGCAATCCCAGAACTTGAGAGGCTCAGTCCAGAGGATCAAGATTTCTAGGTCAGCCTGGGCTACATAGTGAAACTCTGTCCCCCACAAAACAAAAACCAAACCGAACAACAATAAGTGGTTGACAAAACCCCAAGATGAATATTCTGTGAATATTATATAAAATCATTATTCAATATCTATAAATTAAGTTTATTAAACTCGTTTGTTTAGTATTGTCTTAACTGTTTTCATGCTTCAGTGATAATTGTGTAGTTGTGAAATAGACCATATGGGACTTCCAATGGTCTTGTGCAGATTTTTCTCCTACTCTTCTCTGTGAAGACTTTTAAATGTCATTGGGAGTATGAGAATGCAGAATGTTAAGATCTGAGGGGAGAAAGGGATTGAGCAGGGTCAGGCAAAGCATTTGTGGGAGGTATTCTCAACCATTTGTGTCAGTCAAGTGTGAAAGAGGAAAAGACAAATGGTTGCAGAGATCCAGGACTTGAATTTTTGGCTATCTAGGACTTGTGCTAATGAAGAGAATGAGTAGAAATGTGGGAAGTGATGGGTGTCAGTGCTAATGTCAAAAGAAAGTGTGGCCAACAGGAGGCCGAGTCACTGCCAGAAAAAGAAGGGCTCCCAGATCTCTCCAAAGGAAATAAGTGGTGGGAGTAAAGTCAGTAAGCTAGGCTAAACTCTGAGAGGCTCAGGTACAGAGAGGTGAAGGTTTCCAGCACCAGCAGTTTAGAGTATGAATGGACTCCAAGGGTGACCATCTCCACAGGCTGTCAAGAGAAGAGAAGGTAAGGATGCCTTAGGTGGTCAAGGATATAAGAGAGAAGGTAGGACTGGTCCTTTTTGTGGACATTGACTTTGTCCAGAATGATGCCTAATACATGGTAGGAAAGAAACCAACATATCCAGATGAATATGAGAGAGTGACTGGAAAATAGTCCTTAGTGCAGTTGTGAGAATTAAACTACATATGTACAACTGATATATACATATATATTACTTATGAACGCACACATATATTACTCATGAACGCACATACACATCAGTATATACTTAATATTTTAGTTCCCCCTTATCCATTGTTTTCCTTTGTCAACCACAGTCTGAAAATATTAACTGGAGAATCGCCTAAATAAATAATTCATGTTTTAAATTGTGAGGCATTGTGAGTTGTGTGATGAAATCTTGTACTCTTTTACTCCATCCTTTCCACACTTGAATTATCTTTCTGTGCAGTGTATCCTCACTGTATACGCTACCTTCCTATTTCTCACTTAGTGCCATCTTGGTTATCAGATTGACTGTCTTTCTATGGCAGTGTTTGTGTTTCAATTACCCTTATTTTACCTGATAGTTACTTCAAAGCAAAAGAGTAGTGATGCTAGAAATGAAGGTATAACAAAAAGAGGCCAAACGTACTTCCTTTAACTGAAAACATGAAAGGTTTTGATTTAATATGGAAAAAAAAGAAGTTGGGATTCTTAAATTGATACAGTAAGATGTTTTGAGATAGAGTGATCACTCTTATATATGTCCCCACATATTATTATAATTTTTATTTATTAGCTAATATTGTTAATGTCCTACTGTGCCTAATTTATACATGAAATTTTATCATAAGTATGGGCATATAGGGAAAAACATAGTATATATCTGCCCTTTCAGTTATCTGTTGGCATGACTACACTACTGCAGTATTCACAATACTCCAGAAGTGTTGGCTAGAATCAAATTATCGTATTATTATTGCTAGTTGGTTCTTCTAGAACCTATGCAAATCATCTCACTAGGTCCCGTTGCAGGGTCTAGCTCTTGTGTCTGCAGCCACTTTCCGATGCTCTGTGCAAAGCCTGGAAGAATAGTAGTCTGCGTGTTCTGTGCAACTCATAGCTCACCAAACCATGAGGACTAACCATGTGTGGTTAGGTGGCAAGATTTCTCTACTTCTCATTCTCTAGGTACCTGACTGCAATATCCTTTTTTACTCCTTTAGCTCATCTCCCTCATATACTCAAGTTCAATAGATAGACCCAAATTGAGAGCATTCTCTCTCTCACTCCATTGCCAATCACAAATAAGAAATATTACTGAGTTGAGTTTTCTGAGGACTAAATGAAAATTTACATAATAAATCAAAAATGTAGTTTAGAGGTATATACTATCCCTTGAAGTTTTCCATTCTACCTGCTTGGATTCCTTGCTTTCTGCCTTCCAGGATAGAGTGTGAACAACTCGATTGTCTCATTTCCTGTCTGCATGAAATTTTTAGTGGGAATTATGCTAATGTATTTTGTATTGCCATCTTGGTGGAAATTAAAGTGTAGTTTTTTCCTTTCGGTTCAGAGGGCACTCTTTTGAAGAGTCATTAATGTTGCATTGCCTGGTAATGTATAAAATCTTATTTTATTTAAATTATGTTTCTTCTCAAAGCAGATTAGAACTTGCTGATTGCTGGTATTGGTATTTTGGTCTGTGTAGTGGAATAAGAGCTGTACAATTTTAGTCCTATTTTCTGTCCGCTTTAATGGGTGGTGGGCTCAAAATGCTTTTGTAGGTATGCTGTTTTTTTTAATGGAAGCAACCAAAAATAATGAAGGAAACATTCACATGCACACACACACACACACCATTCCCCCATTCTACTGTTCAGGTATTTTTTTAGAGTTTTAGCCTGTGGGTGTATCTTGTCTTTCAGGTTAATGCAGGGTCTGCAATCATTTTTGATCAGAATCACTCATTGCTTGTCTGCTATACTTCTAGACTTGAGGAAACTCTAAGATATTTTATAATATGGTAAGAGGATCTAACAGGAGAATTACTAGATACCAAAGAGAGCATTCTGCTCATCCTCTCTCTTTGCATATTGTTGCATGCATGCTTATCTTTACACACACAAAAAACTATATACAATATGTAACTATATAATATGTAATATTATCTATCTATCTATCTATCTATCTATCTATCTATCTATCTATCTATCTATCTATCTATCTATCTATCTGTCTATCTATCTTATCTGCTTAGGATCACACTCAGAGCCTTGTACATGCTAGGTAGTGTTCTACCACTGACCTACACTCTCAAACCCTAAAAATTTAATAACTCAAGGCTGTTCACAGTGGCAAATGCATTATTAGTTAACATGTAACAAGTTCATACTAGATTGTCCTACATATATTGGTGACCCATTTTTTCGATAGCATCAATAACAGCCATTACAAAATTTTTTTACCCAGCTTTCTCTAGTATATGTATGCGATACTTTTAGACAGTTCTACTTCCTATCTAAACGTCCTCCAAATTCCTGTCCTGTGTATCTTGCTACCCTGCTTCTTTAGTGGAGATGAATGCTAAGAACTTCAGCTCTCCTCTTGCTTGCTGTGTTAGGCCTTGCTGAGGGAGAATTGACCTGCCAGCTCAGGATCTATCTCCACCACCCCCCACACACACCTCCATAGACGTGCCAGAATCTTCTTCCAGCAGAAGGAAACAACACCCTTATGGAAATATAGTTCTTTTCTCACCCTGACTGCTTTTCGTATGTGGAACATTTCCAGTGAAAATAGTTCATCACTTTATCACTTGCAGAAAAGATGTAGATTACTTTTTAAAATAGAAATCGCTTTTGTAGTTCTTTACAAAGAATCATTTTTGCCACTTTATCCTGTCTGTCATTATTCTGGAAACCTATGTGACTTAGTGAGTTTAAGAGACTTGTGGTCTGGATGAATCATGTCACATTTTGTTTTCTGATGGTGTTTTACACTGAGCTGTTTTTAAATGCTCAGGGAGAAGTGCTTCGGATAGCTGCCAACCAGTGCTGCCCAGAGTGTGTCTCCAGGACTTCTGGATCTTGCCGTCATGAGGATAAAATACATGAGGTAGGTGTTCTGTGACCCAAGTCTCATCCTGTGTCTCTGGATTGTTGACAGGATGAGTCTATAGGCTCAAAAGATAAGAGAAGTCTTGTCTTTTCCTGGACTATAGAGGACCTGGCGCCCATTTCACTTTCTGAGATCATTTAGGTTTCCTGAATAAGATAGAAACTGTCCTACTTATTCCACAAGCTCTGCATAAACATTTATAGATTGAATTTGTGTCTGTATAAAGATAGCCTGAGAATGGCGATGTTGAAGAAGTTGTAGTGTTGAATAATAAATGCACCACCTTCTTTTGTATTCTACAGACAGTTTTTATTTGGTAGTTATAAACAACTCTGAGCTGGTAAGGAGAGCAGATGACATTACTCCAGTGTTAAAGATGAAACAATTGAATTGTGAAGAGCATAAGGTACTTGCAAATGTCATGTGACTAAGAAGTAGGATAACTTCATCTACAAGCCTGACCTGTTGACTAATAATTCATGGTTCTTTTTAGTGGGATTCAGTTTCTCATTGTCACTGCAATCAATATTTCAGGCTTTGTTTAAGGCTGTCTAATGCATTGTAGGATATTTAGTATCATCCCAGGCCTTCTACCTTCATGATACTAGTAGCAACTGTAATCATGATAACTGGAAATATCTTTAGGTATGACCAGATTTCCCCAGTGATAAAATGTTATGCACCTTCCTCTTGTACTCCTCCTTTAAGAACCACAATACTAAAGACTGAAGTTTTAATTTTTTTTTTCATTCTACATCCTTTTGGATTAATTCAGAGATACTAAATGTTGTTTTAAAAGCTATCATTGCAAGGTTTATAGTAGAAAATATAAAAATAGTTCAGGTTAATTCATACTTAAATGTTACCTTGAGGTACCAGGTAAAGTAGAATGCAATGGAGAGCTACTCTTTGATTCATTCTTTATTTCTCACTTTCCCTAATGTAGTGTTTCCAACCATTCAGGAAGGAGAGAGCAGAGGTTAGTTGGATTTGATATGCCCACTCCAGGCCTCTGTTCAGTGTGTGTATCTCAAACGCAGGGACTACAGTGCTCATGTCCCCATGTGACAAGATCATCTTACTGGAGCCATAGTCTCCTCATGACATGAGGAAGCTACCCTTTCAGTTCTTCAGTGTGCTGCTGAAGAACACCCAAGCAGGCTCTGCACTGGGAATGTCTTCATCCCACCAGCTACCATATGATGCTCCATTAGTCTGGTTCTATAGGCTAGTGTCACCTTTACTGTCCCCTAGGATTCTGATGAACTGGAAGGTGATACAAGGCTGCATGGTGATAGAAATAAGGCCAGTTCATGATGACTTGAATAGGTGTATGGTTCAAGGGGAAAACATTATCTCTCAAGTGAAATATTTATTTGTAGCCCAAATAAGGCCCAAACGTGGAAAAACACCCAAACATCTCAAAAGAATTTGGTTCCAGGACATGTGGGGTTAGTTCCATGAGCCCACTGACTACTCCAATGACATTAACCATTTACTTTTTAGTATTATATGTGTACAGAGGGACAAGTCTATTTTGATTTAGAGTATCTGAGAACAATGACAGTATTTTTAGTTTTGTGGAGTTTTTTTTTTTTTTTTTTGGTCAGTGATGGGGCTTGAACTCTGGGCCTGGGTGCTATCCCTGACCTCTTCAGCTCAACGTGAGTGCTCTACCACTTAAGCCACAGCACCACTTCCACTTCTAATTTTCTGAGTGGTTTATTGGAGGTTAAGAGTCTCACAGACTTTCCTGCCTGGGTTGGCTTTGAACCATGATCCTCAGATCTCAGCCTCCTGAGTAGTTAGGATTATAGGCGTGAGCCACTGGTGCCTGTCTATTTTTAGTATTTTTATAATCATCTTCCTTGTCTCTTACCTAACCTGGCTCTAAACTTTTCCCAATATAGGTGTTCAGTAAACATCAATGAGTGAAAAACTCAGGCAATTAGTAAATCTTTTCTATCCTTTCTCCATGTGCTCATTTGGTGGCGTGTTGGCCATTAATGTGTGGTGCCTTCCCCTTCCCCTTCCTCTTCCCCTTCCTCTTCCCCTTCCTCTTCCTCTTCTCCTTCCCCTTCCCCTTCCCTTCTTTCTTTCTTTTTTATTGCTTTGGGTCTAGCAATTGCTACAAAAGTGCTCTGCTTCTGAACTACACCTCTAGCCTTTTTTCACTCTGGTTGTGAGATAGTCATTTTTCCTTCTGAGTGCACCTGAACGTACCATGATCCACTTATTTTTGGTGTTCTCTCATAGCTGGAATGATAGGCATATGCCGCTGTAGCAAGCCTGGGTTGGCATGGAACCTTGATGCTTCCAGTTGCAGCCTCCAAAGGTAGCTAGGATTACAGGCATGATTGAGCTTTTCTAAGAGCACAGCTCTTCAATGGGCTCCTTTTGCTTGTTCTTCTTCCTGCCTCGTATGCAGGTCACTCTTTTGCAATAGTCCATCATGCAGAAAGCTCTAAACTACATTAAGAACATGCCCATACATTGTTTTCCCTTAAGCGCATTCAAAATTCATTCCCTCTGAAAATGTTATAATTGTATTTCTGGCACCTGAACAGTGAAAAAAAAACAGCTGAATTCTGAAAACTGTAGGTTTTAGGGAAAATTTCAAATATAGCTGGAGATTTTTTTTCAGTTGAGAAGATTCTAATCTTAGTGTTGTTTTAAATTAAATTTGCTGTATTGTCTTCCTGTTTTTCCTTCCCTGCCCTTTCCTCTTCCCCTAGGTTCTCTCCAAATCCTTCCTGATAGGATTCACTTTCTTGGCTGGTTAAGGACTTGCTTGGTTTGGCCTGAGCCTGGTCTTGTCACTTCTATCACTAGTTGTTTCTTCTTCTCCACCTCCTCCCCCTCCCGCTCCCCTCCCCCCCCTCCTCCCTCCCCTTCCTCCTCCTCCTTCTCCTCCTCCTCCTCCTCCTCCTCCTCCTCCTCCTCCTCCTCTTCCTCCTCCTCCTCCTCCACTTCCACCTCCACCTCTCCTCCTTCTCTTCTGTTTCCTGTAGTCTTTTCCGTTTTTCTCTTTCATCTTGTTTGGAAAGCAGTTTCCAGCACACTTTCCTCTCCTGCTGAATAGCGTAAGCCTATCACTTTGGCCTCTGGCTTACATCCCATAGGACAGGTCATGGAGATGCTCCCAGAAACTGTGAGAGCCTGGTGATTGAAGAACTCTGATGTGGCTATCAGAAGTGAAAGCCTGGCCCTAGGAAACAGATTTAACAGAGACTTTAGGGTAGCCTGAGTGTGGTGGGAGGAAAATAGCTGAGTTAACACTGTTCCCAGCAGTCATGATTCTAGCCTTGGGGAGTCAAAGAGAGGTTGCACCTCCAGGCTGCCCAAGAAAACCATCCCTGAGTGAAATGCTGGGTCTTAATGGAGCTGGCCTCTGTGCCCACACAAGGAAGCATCTTACCCAACTAGCATTTCAGCAGCCCAACTGGCATTTCAGCAAGGCACAGTGAGCTTCCATATCTTTCCAAGAGTGAGGAAAATAGGAACTTTTTGGATAACTCCCAAGATTTTGGGGCTTGTTGCATGGGTTTATGATGGCTAGGATTGGGGGAGACTGTTAGGATCTAGGCCAACCTTGCCAACCAGTCAGGGAGCCAAGGCCAAATCTGTTTGTTCCAATGCTTTCTGCCTATTTCTTCCTGCCCTCCCCAAACAATTCATGAAAGGGAAGGGAAAGCACTGTTAATTCTTTTTTCTTCTTCTCTTCACTAATTCAATCCCAGCACAGGATAAGATGAAGCCTGAGAAGGTAGTATGTGATGATTCTCTGAAAACAGAGGATGACAGGCAGGATTGGCTTAATGTGAATCCTACTGAAGAGAAGAGGGAGGAGGGAGAGCACTACTCATTCTGCCCATCCATGAGGTTAAAAGGAGAACTAATTTGTGTGTGATGGAAGAAATGATTATCGAATTCAGCCTTGTTCTCTGAAAAGCAGCAAATATAATTATAATACGCAGTGAACATTTCCAGATATTTAGTATTCTGGCTGTATAACTTTGTAAGAGGAACAAATTATATGAATTAAAAAAATTTTTTTTGTTCTGTCAAGTAAGTCAGGCAAATGCTTTATGACCTTATCTTTCTTTTGGACTCATGTCAACCCTTAAGCTAACTTGTTAGCTGAATATGCAGGGAAATATATTTAAGATGCTGTCTGCAGAATTTTCATTTGCCTAGTTTCAAACTCTCCTATATTCTCTAAAGGATATTAATGAGGTGAAGATGGCACAGCTCAAATTGGGTCTTGTGGGAGCACCACTTCGTGCTTCCATTAGTCCCTGATTTTCTAGAACTCTCCTTGCTGTCACAATGTTTATTAAAAATAATGCTTTTGAGTTGGACACCAATGGCTTGTGCCTGTAATCCTAGCTCCTCAGGAGGAGGCTCAGATCTGAGGATCATGGTTAGTGCAGGCAGAAAAGTCCATTGGATGTTTACCTCCAATTAATGAGCAAAAAGCCAGAAGTGGAGGTATGACTCAAGTGGAAAACTAAAAGAAAATATCTAGGCCCTGAGTTCAAGCCCAGTATTTTCACAAAAAGAAGCAGTAATGCTGTTGTACATGCACGTTGGGAACAACATGAAAATCATTTATGTAGGTAGAAGTACAGTTCAGCAGGTACTGAACCGCTTTATCTCTCAGCTGGGTGCCTTGCATGCATTATTGATCCTCAGAACACTCTGGTGACAAGTGTATCACCCTGAGTAGGAAATGAAAATGGAAGGGACTAAGTGACTTGTTTCCTAGAGAGAAATTGAGGCAGTGATTTTCTTCTCTTGCCTGGTGCCCTTTACATCACCATCTGGAGCTGCCTCTGTGGCTTTACATCAAGCCGTGGAGTCTCTCCTAAATGTTATGTTAGTCCCATAATTCTCAAGCTTATCATGAAGAAAGAATCCACTGCTTAATTTTCTGTCTCTTGAGTTAGATGATCACAGAGCCGGAAAGTACTAAAGCGCTTCCCTAACACAGCCCTTTCATTTTGCAGATGAAAAACCCTTGATGATTGACAGGTTGTTATTATAGTTGATTTTTGTGGTCTCTGTGTGAAAGGTGGTACAATTACTAATGTTTTATAAATAACAGTGTTTTTTAGTAGTAGCAAAAACAAGTTCTCTGAGGGTAAGGGATGGGAGGGAGGAGAGAGAATGGTGGAAGATGTGACTTTATCAAGAAGCATTGTACTCATAACCTGACTTACGGAATTGTAACCTCTTTGTACAACTACTTAATTAAAAAAAGCCACAAGTGCTTGTTTGTTTTAATGAACTAAATTTTTGGATGTTTAGAAGTAGTTTCTTTTATAAAATAAAAGTTTACTTCAGGTTGTTCATTTACTCATCACTCTATGAAATTTCTTAATATTGTAGTTTATTTTGTGATGACAAAAACAAAGTACCTTACTGATGAAAATTTGTAAAAAAGAAAAAATAAGCAAGCAGAAAAAATATCTACAAGTAGTCTCACTACTCTGACAATTTTGTTGATATTTTCGTTGTTATTTGGGGTATGTAGATAGCAAGGAAGACAGAGAGGAAATAGGTATGTAGAAAGATGATACACAGAGATATGTCTTTTAATGTAACTGGAATTATGCAGTTTGTGTCCTTCGTTAATGCATTATATTTTGAATAGTTCCCTAGCAAACCCTTGGAGAACATTATTTTTTAATAATAGGCATTTGGGCAGATTTTCAGTTTTTATTAAAATATTCTCAATTCCACTATAAAAAAAACAAGGTGGATTTTTCTTATATTTAAGTCCTTTTGGTAATATTTTTAAAATTTAATTTTATTGTAAAGATGCTGTACGGGGGGGGAGTTACAGTTTGGTAATTTTGTTATTTAGATGATAGCTTGTGAAAGGTGAAATTAGTAGGTCAACACATTTAAGGATTTGGAGTGTTGATGCTATGATGTCTATCCTAAATAAACTTACACTGCATTGGCATTTGTCTAGTGATGAAGCCACTGAGAAGCTCATAGGCATGCAATCTTTTTTCAGGTGTGTCTACCTTGGTTAGTCTCTACCTGGCTGTGTCCTTCCAGGTACAATGGTGAGGAGCTCTGGCTATGAGGATCTCCTTTCTCTATAGCTTCGTCAATGCTGGATACTGTGAATTTTAAACTCTTCTCATTTCTGATATTGAAGACATGTTAACCAGTTTTAAATGGATATTTCTATGCAATTAATGAAGTTGAACGTATAGGCTTATGGCCATTATTTTTGTTGGATGTTTGCCTTTTATTATTGCTTATAGGTGCTCTAGTTCTAATTAATAAAAGTTGCATAGTTTAGCTGGGCACCTGTGGTTTATGCCTGTAATCCTAGCTCCTTAGGAAGATGAGATCTGAGGATTATGGTTTGAAGCCATCCTAGGCAAGAAAGTCTATGAGACTCTTATCTCCAATTAACCATCAGAAAGCCAGAAGTGAAGCTGTAGCTGAAATGATAGAGCACAAACCTTGAACCCAAAAAGCTCAAGGACAGCTCCCAGCTCCTGAATTCAAGCCCTAGGACTGACTGGTGTGTGTGTGTGTGTGTGTGTGTGTGTGTGTGTGTGTGTGTGTGTGTGTGTGTGTGTGTGTGTGTGTGTGTGTGTGTGTGTGTGCATGCACACACATATGCACACAAGCACAAAAGTTGCACATTTTTCCTTTTTTTAAAATATATTTTTTATTGTAAAAATACTGTAGAGAGGGCTTACAGTTACATGAGTAAGGTAATGAGTACATTTCCTATCCTCCTCCTTTGTTTTTCCCCTACCATCCCTTCCTTCCCCACCTCTCCAACTACAACCCCCCCCACCCCCTGCCGAAGTTGTAAAGTTCATTTTCAACCTAGTGTCTTGTACGTCTCATTGTTATATTGGGTCAACCTGTATCAAAAGTTGCACAGTTTTACTGGTTTGCCATAAGCCTTGTAAGTTTATTTATAATATCTTTTTGACAGATTAAAAAAAAACTTAACTTACCAGAAGCTATGCATTTTTCTTTTATAAGTTTTTCCTCTGCTCTGTGCTTAGTCCTTTCTAAGAAGTAAAGGTCAATGGTCTCTGTCTTTTATTAGCCCATAGTCTATGGACTTGCCCATTTATATGCTATACTGACTGAATTTGAAATTTTATGTGTAATTATAGTAGAAGTAAAAATTGATGGCAGAGGTCTTGGCACTCCCATCGGTGTCCATTTCTATTACTCACAATCAGAACAAAAGCATAAAAGAGGAAAGAAGGCCATGAATTTGTAGTGGAAAAAGGGAAGAAGATGACACGCCTTCATTTTTTGTTTTAATATATTTAATTGCCAAGTAAAAATTGAATATATTTAAGGTGCCCAGTGTGATGATTTGATACGCACCTACATTGTATAATGATGTCAATCAAATTAACACATACAGCATTCACTACCAAAGCTGTACCTTAGATCCCAGCATGGGCTCATCTCATGTCTAGAAGTTGTACATTTTGGCCAGCATCTCCCCATTTTCTCTCTGCTCCATTCCCTGGTAGTCTCAGCTGTTCGCTCAAGTGAGCCCATTCTGCATGCCAGAGCCCTTGCTGATTCTCTAACAGGATATCTCATTGAACCCTTGTAAGCACCCAGGACAACCTAGCTGCTACACTATTTAGTTTTTACAGACAAGGAAGTTGAGGTTGACAAACATTAAGTCATTTTACCCTGTTCCTAAGGTAGGAAGAGCTGAACTGGGACCTGCAAATGTGCAAATGTCCTAGGAAATCTTGCTTTGGCTGACTTACTTCTAAGGCTTGTTATTGCCCTCTTATACTGCTTGTAAGTCTATCTGTAAGAGAGTGGTATGATAATAAAGTGAAGACTAGGTTCCCAATCACTAGCTAACTATGAGTACTTGTTACTATATTGTTACAACAATAGCCTTGACTTTTTTTTAAAGTAATTCTACATTAGACTTGGTATGCTTACAACTAGTGCAACAATTTGCAAAATAAAGGACTACTGACTTGTGTAGGTAAGACAGGGCTCCTTTGTGTTTGAGGGAAATCAAAAGCTATTTTAGATCCCATTTTGAGGGGAAGAAAGACCATATTTATTTTCAGTGTTTCTCAATATGACTTCTATTTGAAATCTTCAGATTATATTTTGTTCCTAGATTGTGGGATGCTTTAATAAAAATCCATGTATGATTTTGTTGAATCAGATATTCACCATATGCTAAGATTTAATAGAAGCAAAAAAGAATAGGTTCCAATATTTAAGAAATGTTTTCAGGAGGGAAAAGTAAAGAAAAACTGTATTCATTGGTTGAATGTTAGCCTTTGTCTTTGGAAAGGCCACCATGATTTCATTTGACAGCCGACAACCTGAACTTTGGCAGCTACTTCCTGAATTATTCAAAATACTTGTGGCTTTTTACATGCCAGTTCACTCCCCATGACTGTGGCTCATTGAGAAACTTTGGGTGTTTAGTCAATCTCAGCACAAAAACCTGGATTAGTAGATCACTGACAAAGTTCTGGTTCTGAGAACGTGGTTGCTAGTGTGAAGTGGGTTAGCAGCACTCTGTATGAGTGGTGGGTAGCCTGGCTCTTTCTTGTGGTTTGTTAGAGGGAGAAAGGGAGGGAAGAAGGGAGTATATGGAATATAATTAGGAAGAAAAGTCAAAGAAAGCAGCAGATCATAGAGCTATTGAAAGTGATAGGACTTGGTGTTGGGGGTATAGCTCAGTGGTAGAGCTTGTAGTTAGCATTCACAAAGTTCTGCGTTTTGACCCCCACTCCCACCCCTGATCTAAAGAGACAGAAAGGGAGAGGGAGAGGGAAAGAGAGAGGGAGAGGAAAAGGGAGAGTGAGAAGAATTAAGAGAGGGAAGCAAAAGAAGGAAGGAAAGAAAAAGGAAGGGAGGAAGGAAGGAAGGAAGGAAGGAAGGGAAGGAGAGAGGGAGGGAGGGAGAGAGGGAGGGAGAGAGGGAGGGAGGGAGAGAAAGAAAACAACAACAACAACAAATAAACAGTCTAGATGTTGTGGGCAAATCTTGTAGTTTCAGCAACTTAGGCTGAGTTCAAGTCCAGCCTAGGCAATAAAACTAGACTCCATCTCAAAAAGAAACAAATTATAAAAACACAATAAATGTATGTGTGTGAATTTTACTTGGTGATTCATAGATTTTTTAAAAAATATAATGAGATTGAGGTAATTTTTTTTTAAGATTGAGGTAATTTTTGTGTGTCTGAAATTTTCAAATATAATATCCTAGGGATGATTAAAAGGTAGTCCATTAAGAAATTTTTTCTGACTTGAATATTGCAAACCCTCCACTCAATATTGCAGTCTCAGAGTCTTCTACCTTTCCTGAGTTCCATCCTTAATTTGTATAAGAGGAGGAGATGTGTTTTTGTTTGGCCGGCCTATATTCTGGAGTGAATCCTCTTTTGCATTTTTCCCCTTGGCACAGCATGGCACAGAGTGGGCCTCTTTCCCCTGTGGAATGTGTTCTTGCAGTCATGGAGAAGTAAGATGCACCCAGCAACCATGCCCCCCATTGTCATGTGGATATCAGGAGCTGGAATTCATCCCCGAAGGAAGGTGCTGCCCAATCTGTGTGGGCCCTGGGAGTGAGTATGAGCTTTGAGAAAGGGACCTCCTCTTTCTTTGGGGTTACATGGTGGCACTCTGTCTCTTCCTTGTCTAGTGTACCTCAGCGTTTCCCATCCCACCCCTTAGAAACCAGGCATTCTGTTGTTGCACTTGGCAGGAAGTGATGTTTCAGAGTGAGATTAGAATATATCTGAAATCTCCACTCCAAATTTGCAATTATGTGGGTATCTGATTGAATGGTTTTGCCTTGTTCAGATACAGCTTCTGAAAGGGAAAAAAAGTAGAGAAACAGTCCTTGATAGGATTCCTCAGGGCCGAGAAAGTTCCTTCTCTCCCTTTGGTGGGGAGAAGGACTAAGAATGTTCTCTGCACTGATTCTGCAGGCTGGTCTTTAAGATGCAATAATATCTTTCTCCAAGACACACTCAACAAAAAAGAGGTCTTGCATTTGTCTTTATTATAGCCTCATTGAACATATTAACTCTACTTCAAACTAAGACACCCAACTTTTGATTAGCAAGTCAGAGGCAAGCTTCCAAGTTTTCTCCTTGGAATCTGTGCTTGGCTTCTGTACCACTATAATTGCATGTCAGAGATGTGTGTTCCCTTCCATTTTTATAACTATTGGTGTATGATAAACAGGAATTTATGGTTAACAGGAATTATTGTTGTTGCTGCATTATGCGTTCCTCTGACATATGATAACTAGAATCCTTTATCCAGTAGCACCTGGATGCTACATTCTTTTCTTACTTTTTCTCCTTAAAAATCCCTCATGTTTATTTCCAATCTCTACTTAACTTCATTCCTGGCAATCCTTTGCTTTGGAGAAGCATTCCAGGGATTAAAATGTATGTGAAGAAATGATAAAAGTAGAATGCTTGCCTGTGCATTTCATAAATCACCCACTCCCTGATATCATTTCTGTCAGGTGTTTGGAGCCAAATAACTCTGCTGGTGAAAAGACATGAACAACAGAATGGGAGGTGGCAAGGGGCTGTGTGGTCTGAGTTACTGGGATTCTTTCTCTCCCTTCATGAAAAAGATGCATTGGAAGCATTTTGCTTCAAGAGATTGGGACATTAAGTAGAGCCAACTACCTATTTTGCGAGAATGCAATGTCCCTTGTTCAAAAAGTTCAAAGTGGAAAAGTTGTTACGTTGTCTTTTTAGTCTCTCTTTCAATCTGTCCTGGCTTTTATTTGCTATGTAATGTGCTCCCTTGAGCCTAAGAATACTCAAGGACTGAGTGGAGACACTCTCTAGCCTAACTCTATCACTTGCACCCTCCTGTCTCTGCTGTAGGTGGAAGGTGAATGTTCCCTAGACAGGGAGTTAATGCAGGTAGCAGGTAGCTATCCCAGGAAGGTAGTGTGATTTGGGAACACACATGAACTGAGGTTCAAGTCCCACCTGACTTCACTTACAAAACATGCATGTTGAAACTGCAAGGTTGTGACTACAAAGCAGTAAACTCAGAGCCACTCTACTCACTCTAGTCCTGACTTGTGTGCACAGGCAGTCAATCCTGAGATTAGCAAATGCATTTTGTGTAGTAATCTTTACTCCTTTGACCTTCCAGAGCCCTGTTCCTATGAAGGCCGTGTATTTCAGGATGGAGAAGACTGGAGACTGAGCCAGTGTGCCAAGTGTGTGTGCAGAAATGGCCTCTCCCAGTGCTTCACAGTTCAGTGTCCACTTTTATTTTGTAACCAGGTAAGGAAGACAACCTCAAAGTGTGTCTGACACAGCCTGTTAACTGCGCAAGAGCTTAGAGTCTCTTCAGACATTCTGCCACAGAGTCTAGGACCCACTAGAAACTAGAAGACAGGCTCTTTCGCTTTCCTTACACTTTTGCAGACCACCTCTGAGATGTTTCTTTTCCCCTTAGAAGCTACAGGATAGGTCTAATTACCAGCCATTTAGGCTAATTGTTTCATAATGAAATTGAGACTTGA
Source organism: Dipodomys merriami (assembly GCF_024711535.1). NCBI lineage: Eukaryota > Metazoa > Chordata > Mammalia > Rodentia > Heteromyidae > Dipodomys > Dipodomys merriami. The sequence goes on along the minus strand of NW_027206512.1, from coordinate 18,899,833 downwards.
GGGGACACACAAGGAAGCCTCCAGCCTGAATTGCAGATGTTCTAAAAATGTCAGACTAAACATCTGGGAAAGTTGGTAATCTGATCAGTTTTCTGATTGTTTTTTTTGTGCATAGATATAGTCTGCTTTTTAAAGACATAGACATGTTTGTGAACATGATTATCCAGATGTACACAATTTATTCCTGATAGGATAATGATTCACATTACCAAAAGATTTTCCCTGGGGATGTTTAAGATACTAGGATCGTGTTTTTTTTTAATTGAAAGCTAATCTGATTTTCCAAACATTAAGCTCTTATACAAATATGGAAAAGAATCGCAAATAAATGTGGTATAGGTGGTATTTTAGAGCTTTTTTTTTTTTTGCTGTGGTAGAAGTTCCTATGAAGGTTCCATGGCAGTTGGCAGATAACTGTGGGGGAAAAATAGCTCATTTTTTGATCTAAGGAAAAGCTGGAAGCCAACATTTAGTTGATACAGAGCAACATTTTGTATCAAATAAAGCAGAATCAATAACATGGCATATTGTGACAATTGGGCAATATTTTTAACGGCAGATAAAGGGCAATTAGACAAGAAGTGCTAAATGCCAAATAGAGAGAAAATGCATTTAATTGGAAGACTGGATTGCATTATCCACACTACTCATGTCTTCTCTCCCAGTTCATCACCAATCTTGTCCTAGGTGGACAATTACAAATGAGCTTCTTGGGAGAGTTGCCTAACATCTTGCTTCTCTGCTCTTCCATTAGGTGGGAATTGCAATGTTGAAGCAAACTTTGATTAGCACATTGGGTAGGGTGAATCCTCTTATATTGGAAACGTAATGATGCAGTTTGCCACCATTACAAGAAAGGAAGTGAGGAGGAGGAAAGCAAGGAACATCCCAGTGAGATCTGGTGTAAATCTTCACAAATTAAACCCCATACTGCATATTAAACATTGAGTAATGGAAAGTACTATTTCACATTTTAGAAAACACAAAAGTCTTGCTTCATGTATAGTATTCACTCATAGTTTGCATCCATATACATAATTAAGGGTAAAAAAGATGAAGCTTATTGTCATACTTTAGAGCTAAAATGATATGCAAGCATTCTGAAGACTTGAAAATACATTGAACTCTTAGGGAGAATAATGATAGGGATGACATTGATCAAGATATATTGTACTTATATATTGACCTGATGCAATGAAAGCCCTTTGTACAACCACTTAAAGATAATAAAAGAAAATAATTTGATCTCAACCAATCTGGTATGTTTTTGTTAGGATGATTTAAAAAAGTCACTGTCATATCATTTAGACTCATTTTGTTGATTTACTATCATCATTAAATATTGGAACAACCAACTAAAGCTCACAAACACCTTTACTATCACACACCAACATATTTTGTGTGCTTAATATGTGCCTTTGTCTCATTTTAATCTAATTCAATTCCAATGTTTTCCCCTTAGGTTGGTCTTAATATATTACCTCTGCTCTAATTGTACTTATTTCCCCAGAAACAGCTATGAATCTGAAGTTACTCGGTCTTTTCTTTTCTTTGCCAACCATGTTCTCTTCAACCATTTTCCCCTCCCCTCATTCCTAATAACCTCATTCTTCAGTCATGAGGAGAGTTTAAGTTTATAGTCACTACAACCTTCAGTATGTATTTAAATTTAATATTTTGCAGGGCTAAGGATGTTAGAATTCTTGTGTAGCATACACAAGATCCTCAGTTCAATACCTAGCATCCCAAGAAAACACATTTTTGTGATAATTTTACTTAATATTTCCTCTTAATTATTTTCTCTTCATTTTTCTGTCTTAGGTTCATCCTATTATTAAGGTATCTCTATTGCTTCCTATTGCTGTTTGATAAAGAATGCATATTTCTGCATCTAACTGAAGTTTGTTTTATTTTATGGTATTTTTGGCAAGCCATACCCCCAGTCCTTTTTGCTTTAGTTAATTTTTTAATGCAATCTGAAGTTTTTGTCCAGGAAAGGTCTGGACCTTAATTCTCTTAAACCTCCTGTATAGTTAGCATGACCCACCAGCACCACCATGCCCACCTTAATGTTTAAGATGACGTCTCTCTAACTTCCTACCTTTGGTGATTATCTCAATCTCTGCCTTCTGCGCAGCTAGGATTACACCTATAAGCCATCCCCAGCCTCCAAATGACTTTTAAATAAAAGTCAATAGTACATGATATTCAGTTTTCTCTTTCTGTGAATCTTCAGAACATTATTACTTTTTCCTTAAAGTGGATTCAGGACATGCTGCCCCAAAATATGTCACTATGGCATATTGAATAAGGTTGCATGAAGGTCATTTGACTTTTGTCCCTAAAGTGGATCATAAAACATAGGAAGGGTTTTCTGCCTTTGAAGCAGGTTGTATGACACTTGAGTGACAGGTGCTCTTCCTTTATGGGGAAAAAGGTGCATCCTTATTCTTGAAGACACAAGGATGTAGAAAATAATCTAAATAAATGGGCCTTGTTTTGCTTTCTCCAGTTTATTTCCATGAGATCATATTCCTTGCTCTGTTGTATTTCCTCATGACCATCTGTGTTTTCATCAAATCTTCAAGAAAAAGCACTCATACTCAGCATGCCTAGGACCCTGGAGTAAACACACACACACACACACACACACACACACACACACACACACACACACAAGTGTCTTGGTTCAAGTAAAACAAATTAATTTACATGATTATTTTTGTTGTTGAACTTTCTTTAATTGAAGAGGGCTTGGCTCTCTATAGCACTTTGAATCCAAAATAAGTAGAATGGGTGATATTTATCTGATATTTATCCTTCTTTACAGTTAATCCTTCAGGGCTCCTTCCTGCCCTTTCTTTCTATATAGTTATTTTTGATCAAGAGAAATCTATTCGTACTTGTTGTTTGAAAGCTGAAATGGTTAGTGTCCTATCCTGGAATGATTTCCTTCTTGGATCTATAGGTAGGTGCTAGGAAATAGCATCTCACTTAGTGTAGCCCTCTTATACTGCAATGAAATCTTTTGTCATTCCCACTGCCCAGCTCTCTTGCATTCTGAATACAGGAAACACAAAACTATAATGTTCAGTTTATTCTGCTTGAACAACACTTTTCATTTCCCTCTCATGCCAGTTCTGTGCGTTTCGGGCACTCTCCTTCCCTCCAAGTTGTCCTCCCCTCTTTCCTCCCTCCCCCTCTCCTTTCCTCCCTCTCTCCTTCCTCCTCCTCCTCTTCCTCTTCCTGCTCCCCCCTCTTCTTCTTCCTCCTCCTCCTCCGCCTCCTCCTCCTCCTCTTCTTCTTCTTCCTCCTTTTCATCATCTTCCTTTTATTTGTGCTGGTACTGAGCTTGTACTCAAGACCTTAGCCTTTTCACTGAAGACTGGTGCTCTACTGTGATCCTCAGATCTCAGCCTCTCAAATAGCTAAGATTACAGGTGTGAGCTACCAGAGCTGCCTGGTCATGTTTGACTTTAGAAGTGATTAAGAAGGAGCTTGTGTGTTCTTAAGTATCGATGTGGTTCATGCTTTGAAGTTGCATTCCAACTATTTGCCAGTAACATATCAGTTGTATGTCTTTGAGTAAGTGATATAATCTCTCTGATCTTATTCTTCTTGCACCAGAAATAAGAGAACATCTATTCATAAGGCTTTGTAAAGCCTTAGAACATTGTGGGCAAACATTTATGTGCTGTTGTTATTGCTGTTGTTGTTTATGCTTTTATTTATTCTTACAAAGGGATAGGATTAGTATACACCTTCTCAAGGTCACACTGACCTTGGAAGTTCTAATCTTATAAGCGCCCTAGGTGACTAATAAATACTCTATGAGAGGAAATGGTTGTTATGGATGCTTGAGGCACATGGTTGAGTTGGCTGTGGATGAAATTTTCCTACTGATGTAGATTTTATTAATATCTCCCTTTGATGGTGTTAAGGATGAAGCTGTGGTCCGTGTCCCGGGAAAATGCTGTCCCCAGTGCTCCGCACGATCCTGCCCTGCAGCTGGCCGGGTGTACAAGGTAACCTTTAACGTGCCATTGTGTAGGTGCTTAGACCTAAGTTCTCACACATGCGTCTCTGCCTCCCATCCATTGAAACTTCCCATGCTCATGCCTCACTTTTTGCCAGAATTGGTAACAGTATATAAACATCCTTTTTCTTCTTGGACTTTATGGAAAAAAATGAAGTTGGGAGGTATTAGAAATATAAAGGCAATTTATAAGATTATTTCTTTGTTGCTTTGTATGTCCCTCCCCCACAGTGTAACCCCCGCTTTCACTTTATTTGATGTCAGTATAACATGTGGAGGAGATGGGGACAAACAAGTCGTTTAAGGATTCAGGTGGACCTGTTGCAACAAGGAGAATTACAAAATGTCATGTCAAAGCAAGCTTTACAATGTTGGTGGGTGGGGAGGGGGGTATGAATGGGTGGGGGGGAGGGGGGAGGCTGGGAAGGGAGGTGAAGGGTAAACAAAGGAGGAGGCTGCAATGCTTGGTAAGAAATGTATGCATTATCCTGCCCATGTAATTGTAACCCCTCTGTACAGTATGTTCTCAAATAAAATAAAATAAAATTAAAAAAAAGAAAGAAATATAAAGGCAAGTAGCACATGTTCAGAAGCTGTGGTGAACCTAACTGCTCTTACATCTTAAAGTGAAGAAAGGACTGTCATTGGTAACCATCATTTTAACCTAAGCCTTGGGATTCTGAACATGTGTGCTTTGGCTCCCCCCGTGTACACTGGAAGGAAATATGGAGTTGGTGGTGAGGTAGAGAGGGAGATAAGGGCCTGGTGGTGGTGGTAACTGTCAACTTGGAAGTAGTTTTGGAACAGTCTAAATAACTTTTCCTAACTCATAGTAGTCACCAAATAAAGATGAGTTCAACACATTGAATGAATGTTCTGTTAAGGATCTCCCGGCTGTATCAAAAGAGGGCTACATTATTTTACAGCAAAGGATATAGAAACATAAACCCAACTTCTTCCCTTACTTGCCATCTATTCCAGGGAAGACTAAACAGATTGGTATCGTAGCTGTCACTAGAGGGTCTAAAATGGGATTCCTATCCATTCTAGATGTCATTTGCAACGACTGAATTAGTCATTTGCAATGAATGAAAATGACTAATTGGACAAGAATTTTTATCTGTGTTAGAAATGCACCATCTGACCAATCATTACATATACAGTTTGTGTGATATCTTCATGGCCCAGGGCTGTCTTCGTCTCTTTGAAGGGACTTGCAGCTGATACAAATGCCTGAAAGTGGCTAAAATTATTCCATTAATTATCTTAGTGAACACCAAGTCTTGCTAAAATTATACCATTTATTATCTCAGCCTTTGTTAGGGCAGCTATAGAGTTGTTCAATTCAAGACTCAATGATATGATCATGTTAATATTTGTCTCCCCCCGCCTCCCCCAAGGAACAGAGTATTGAATCTCTGGGCCTTGTTGTACTACTTGAGTCATGCTCTCCCTCTTTTTGTTTTTATTTTGCTTTTGAGACAGTCTCACCACCTTTTGTCCAGACTGGCCTCAAACTTTGGAATCTCCTGCCTTTGCCTGTTGAGTACATAGGATTATAAGCCTGTGCTCATAGTGCCTAGACCGTATTTGCCTTGTTCTGGTTCACTCATGTCCATAAGATGGCTTCCATAGTTCCATGCAGCCCATCACATAGCCATTGCTACAGGCTGATGGAAGAAAAGAGTAGGAGGAAAGTGTTTTCCTTGACCTCCCCTAGGTGAGCAAATATCCTGTGATATACCCTCAGGTGGCTTCAGGACAATGTCCATGGAGTAGCTGCAAGGTAGGCAGAGAGTGTGGTAATGAGATCTGGTCTTTTGGCAAGTGAGACCAAAAGACTGTCTAGCTAAGAGGGCTTTTCTATTCATCTCTGTGTTCTCAAGGCTTCTAGGTGCTTGACTGGGTACCTAGCCTATCTAAAATGAATACAATCAAATGAAAATTTAAAGCACCCTTTGGATATTATTGACTTCTTAGAGGCCATTTCTACCATAATAGTATCACTTCTTTAGAGAACATTCACTATGGTCCATTTGAAAAAAAATATAATAAAAGTAAGGTAGAGTGCTGTATACCTTTAGTCCCAGTATAGGGGAGAAGGCCAAGGTAGGAAGATAATGAGTTTGGAGCCAGCCTGGGCTACATAATGACACCCTGTCTCAAAGAAACAAACACAAATATAAAGAAACAATAATAAATGTGTATCTATGTATTTCATGTGTGTGTGACTTTGATAAATCACTTTTACCCTCTTCCTTCAGCATGGTGAGCAGTGGGCTGAAGATGTGTGTACCACGTGTACTTGTGACCAAGGAGAGGTCAGGTGTCACAAACAGACCTGCCCTCCACTAAGATGTGAAAAGGTACTTGAGTGTGTGGAGCTTGTGCTTTGCTTCGTTTTTTTGCTTCTTTTTCAGGACCTACAAAAAAGTGTCATAACAAACATGTAGTGTGTTATATAAAGTATAAAGATGTGAAAGGTCTGCTTCCTAGGCAGGCGGCCTCCCTTGAGTCATGTACAGGGTTGTGTTGCTACCAGTGGTATTTTGGCTTTCTGCCTCGTTGAGCTTGGATAGGATATTTTCTGTTTCTTTTTTTCTTTTGTGCCAGACTGGGGCTTACACTCTGGGCCTTGCACTCTTGCTTAGCTTTTTCACTCAAGGTTGGTTCTTTACCACTTGAGCCAAACCTCCACTTTCAGGGGTTTTTTTGCTGGTTATTTGGAGCTAAGGATCTCAGGGACTTTATTGCCTGGACTGGTGTTGAGCCTTGATCCTCAAATCTCTGGCTTCTCCACAGAATGGGAGAAGAGATGCATCAGACAACGGCCTCGTACCTAAAATATACTTAGAGCTCAAAAGACTATCCCCCTAAATAAACCCTCAAAGAAACAGCTCAATTAATAAATGGACTAAAGACTTAAAGAGAGACTTCTCAGAAGAAATAAGAATGGCCAATAGACACATTAAGAAATATTCGAGATCTCTGAATATAAAAGAAATACACATCAAACCAACATTGAGATTCTACCTCACCCCAGTTAGAATTGACCATTATCAAGTAAACTAACAATAACAAAGGTTGGCAGGGATGTGGCCAAAGGGAACTTTATTACACTGTTGGTAGGAATGCAAACTTGTTCAGCCACTCTGGAAAGACGTATGGAGATTCCTCAAAAGACTAGAGCCTCCCTAAATCTCAGCAGTCCCACTCCTGGGCATTTATCCAATAAACCCCAAACAAGGCCACATTAAAGCCACCAGCACAACTGTGTTCATTGCAACATTGTTTACCATAGCTAAGATAATGGAATCAACCCAGGTGCCCCTCAGTGGATGAATGGATGAAGAAAATGTGATATCTATACACATTGAAATTCTGTGCTTTCACCAGAAAGAATGATATTGTACCATTCATAATGAAATGGTAAGACTTGGAACAAATTATATTAAGCAAAATAAGCCAGACCCAAAGAAAATTAGGTTGCATGGTTTCCTTCATTTGTGGTAACCTGAATGTACCTATAAATCTACAAGTAAACACACTGCATGGTTAAAAAAAGTATATACATTAGGACATGATAAATTATATATTGTCAACGTCTAAGGCATTGGGGTCCCTGGGTAAGGGTCATGAAATCAAAGGGTCATGAAATCACCAGGACACATTCCCTGTGTCCTGGTGATTTCGTGACCCTTACCCAGGGACCCCAACGCCTTAGACGTTGACAATATATGTCTCTAGGCATTCACACAGAGTGAAACCAAAGGAGGATATTCTTAGGAGAGGACCACAGAGGCCCAATAGCTATGTGCATGTGTTCATATGAAATAATATTTACCGAGGTGAACTCCAAGAAATGGAAATGAGAGTTTTTTTCTGTTTTGTTGCTATATTTGTTTTCTTTTCCTTTTGTCTTGTTTGTTTATCTGTCTTTGGGAGGGTAAGTGGGGGCACAGAAATGGAGGGCCAAAGCTGAACAGATTCAGCAGTGATACTCACTAGACACTAAGTTGAGAATGATCTACCACTTATGGATGGAGACAGGAGGGAAAAACTGGGGGAGAGCAAGGGAAGGGGTGACATTGCCCCCCAAAATATAATTACCTGACTTATGTAACTGTAACCCCTCTTTATATTACCTTTACTATATATATGTATATCTATCTATCTATATATATATATATAAAACAAATTCTCAGGCTTCTGAGTAACTTGTATTACAGGTGTAAGCCATCAGTGCTTGGTTTAGATGAGATGTGTTCAATGTCCACTCTCTTACCATCGGTGTCTCCTTAGGGTCAGAGCCGGGGTCGGCGTCATGGGCAATGCTGTGAGGAATGTGTGTCTCCTGCTGCAAGCTGCTCATCCAGTGGGATTGTGCGGTACCAGGATGAAATGTGGAAGCGCTCAGCCTGTGAGTTCTGCATGTGCGACCGTGGCCAGGTGACCTGCCAGACTGTAGAGTGTGCCAAGGTGGAGTGTGCCCGGGTAAGAAGTGAAGGTGTTTCCATTTGGATTGTGGGGCTCCTTTCACTGTGAGATAGACTTGCTCCTGTTCCCCATTTCTTGGCAGTGGAAGGGAGGACAGGTTGATTGCTCATGCTTCAGGAAGCATTTTAGCACAAAGATTCAATGTTGTACTCAATGTTAATATTGATACAGGCCAACTTGGAACAGCACTGTGAAACTTTTGGCTATTTGTGCATCTGGTCAGATTGGAAGCCCCTAGAGTCACAGGGATAAAAGACATGGGCCGGGGGCCTATTTAGACATTATTGCACCAGGTTCTGGTTTTGCCTGCATACCCCATTGGCTACACTTACTTCAAAGGCTTTCTAGCACCTGTGGGCTGCTGCTGTGGAAAGAAAAGAAAATGGTTTCTGTTTTTAAGATAGAACAGAGGGACCTCATAAACAATTAACTCTGCTGACCTCTGTTGTCTGCAGAATTTCAAGAAGCTTCTAACAAAGCAGCCTCTGTCTGGACTATAGACGTATATTTTAGGGAAATTACTTTTTTTTTCTGCTTTGAACTCGGTCTTGACCCATGGCAAAACAAATTGCTTTCAAAGTTGCCTCCTGCTCCTCAGCCTCTCCCATCCGCCCCACCAGCTTCCTTCAGGGATGGGAACTCCAGTAGAGAAGGGAAATAGAAAATCTGAAGCCTATGGTGTCCATGAAGACATTCTTTTTTTTCTCATTTCTCTTCCCAACTTCTCATCTCCTCAGTTCTGAGCTTAAGGAGGAAGAACCTTCCAAATAAAGCTGGTGTTTTTCAGTTTGCCTTCTCCAGGCGTTCTTGGCAGAACTGAAACATAGGAAAAGAGAGTCTTGCTTTTTTTTTTTTTGGAACTCCCCTGCCCCTTCATCTCTTTCTCTCTGTCTCTGTCTCTGTCTGTCTGTCTATCTGTCTGTCTATCTCTCTGTCTTCTTTGTTTTCTTTTTTATTGTCTAGGTGATGTACAGAGGGGTTATAATTGCAGAAGTAAGGTAACAAGCACGTTTCTTGTCAAACTTGTTACCCCTTCCCTCATTTTTCTCCTACTTTCCCTCCTCCTTAATTCCCCCCAAGCTGTACAGATCATTGCCAACATATTGTCTTGTGAATAGTGCTGTTGCATTGGTTCCCCTCTTGTCCTTTGTCTCACCATCCTGTTGTTCCCCTTCCCTTCCCCTAATTCAGTTAAGCGTAGATACAATACCAGGGTACCAAAAATCAAATACATAGATAATAGGGGATATACCATGTGGAAAGAACACACACAAAAACCCCCAAGAAATCACATAGTAACATTAAAAACAACAACAACAAAGCAAAACCTCTTTTTTTTTTTTTTTTTGTCGGTCGTGGGGCTTGAACTCTGGGCCTGGGCGCTGTCCCTCAGCTCTTCAGCTCAAGGCGAGCGCTCTACCACTTGAGCTACAGCACCACTTCCGGTTTTCTGGTGGTTTATTGGAGATAGGAGTCTCACGGTCTTTCTTGCCCAGGCTGGCTTTGAACCTCGATCCTCAGATCTTCAGCCTCCTGAGTAGCTAGGATTACAGGCGTGAGCCACCAGCGCCCGGCATCAAAGCAAAACCTCTTATGTCCATGTCTTGGAGTTCATTTTGCTTAGCATCATCGTATATGGTCATATGTACATAGCTATTGAGCTATTCTGCTCATTTGCTAAGATCCGCAAAAGACTAAAAACATAGAGCTCCTCTATGACTCAGAAATCCCACTTCTGGGCATTTACCCAAATGACCACAAACAAAGCCATACTAAAGCTACCAGCACAACTATGTTTATCACAGTATTATTCACCATAGCTAAGATATGGAACCAACCCAAATGTCTCTTTCTTCTTTGTTAGAAGAGTCATAATGATTGCACAGAGATCAGGAGGAACCTTGCTAGGGTGTTTTCCTTTCCCTTTCAAACTGAAATGGTCTTCCTTGCTTCCTCTGTCTAACCAGATGATCCTGGGTTATTTTCTGAGGTTTAATTTGTCTAATATGACAGGATTTATAGAAAATGGGGAGATGTGATCCTGGTAGGGTAAAAGATTTTTGTTGTTTTGTTTTTTGTTATTTTCTTTGTGCTAGTCCTTTAGCTTTTTGTTTTTGTGTTTTGTTTTTTGTTTTTCAAAGCTGGTACTCTATCACTTGAGCCACAGGTCTACTTCTGTCTTTTTTATTTTTGATGGTTAATTGGAGGTAAGAGTCTTATGGACTTTCCTGCCTAGGCTAGCTTTGAACCTTGATCCTTAGATCTATCAGTCTCCAGAGTGCGAATTACAGATATGAATCACCGGTGCCTGGCAGCTGAATCCTTTAAATACATACTTTCTGTCAAATCTAAGCAAAACACCCTCATGTAATAACAACTCATGGTTCCCATTGTTAACGCATTTGCAGGTCTGTTTGCTGTCTATCATGCCACCTGGCTCTGCTAACATAATCCATGTATTTATGTGCACTTTTGGGAAGAGATGGACAACAATTACTGAAGAGGAGAGTGCCCCAGTGCCATTTACTCACTCCATATCACCTTATACCACTCTGTTATTCCTTTCTATTCCACCTCATTTTTTCTTTCATAGATGGGAGAATTCTAAACCATACCTGTCACTCCAGATCTTTAATCAACTAAATGACTTCCTTCCAGATTATTGACTCATTCCCCAAATTGTAAGTTAGTTGATTCTCAACTGGAAACACTACCAGTACTGAAATTGTAACCAAAGTTTAATCTTATGAAAAATACCCCTCAGTCTTTAAAAAAAATATACCATACTAATGTGAACAGCTCTGATTAATGGCCTAGTAAAAAAACTGGATGTAATAATTTCTCATCAGCTTGTGTTGAGGGAGGTGAAAAATGAATAAGACACATATGGTAGATACCTGGAATTCCAGGCATCCAGGTAAACAAGGCAGGAGGATTGAGAGTTAGAGGCCAACTTGGGCAAAAAAGATAGGCAGACAGACAGACAGACAGACAGACAGACAGACAGACAGATAGACACACACACACACACACACACACACACACACACACACACACACACACACACACACACACACACACACACACACACACACACACACACACACACACACACACACACACACACACACACACACACACTTTATCTCAGCTAGAAGCATAGCCCAAATGATAGAGCAGGAGGCCCTGGATTCAGTTCTTAGAATTATAACCTTAAGATTTCCCAGGCTTCGGGGGAAGCTAGATATGTAAACAGAAATTACACTGTGGTGGTACCTAGGATTATGGAACCATGAATTAAATGTATAAGAAGCCTGAGGAAAGTGACTGGGTCTGCCAGGAGAGTAGCTGAAGTGCACTGTTACTATTTTTATTTAATTGTACTCCAGTCTCTGCTTGCTTTTCTGAAATATGGAGATCATTTGAAACTAATCTTGGGTACCAAGGGGACATTAAGTATTAGTATATGCACATAGTCTAAAAGATGTGGAGAAGTAAACTTCTCAAAGAGAGAAAATGGTGTATCACCATCACCATCATCACCTTGGTTATTAGCAGTAGCATTCTGAAAAACTTAAATTCACACTTTTTTTTGTTGTTAAAAAGGGGAGAAAATGGCACATTCCTTGTCTTTCAGATACCCAATTTAACTCTATGGACATTGAAAAATAAGGAAATTAATGGTAGATTAGCACAATATGATAGATTTCACTTTTCTATATTTTATAATGTCTTTGAACATAAATTCAGATGGAAAAAATTAAATTATCTTTCCTTTCTCTTAAGAGGACTTAGCATTCACAGCTGCGATATAATATAGTAGAGGAAATGAAATTTTTATCAAAATGCCTGGAAAAGGGTTGGCATGCATTAAAGTGGAGTGCCTTTTTCTTTCCTATTGAGGAAAATTTCTTCTTGGAGGGTTTCCTTTTGTAATAGGTAGGTTAAGCCCTATATCAGATTCCCTGGTCTGATAGGTGTTGTTAGGATTGGATGGGGCAGGGATAACTGATTCAGTGTGGCTTATGCAGGAAAACCTTCTTAAAAAATGAAATGAATAGGCCAGATGCTCATGTCTCATACATCTGAAGATTGAGGTTTGAAGCCAGTCAGGGCAGGAGAGTCTGTGACACTGTTATCTTAAATTAACCACCAAAAGCTGGAACTGAAGTTGTTGTCCCAGCCCTGAGGGAAAAAGCTAAGGGACAGTGCACAGGCCTTGAGTTCAGCCTCAGGAAGTAAGTAAGTAAGTAAGTAAGGAAGGAAGGAAGGAAGGAAGGAAGGAAGGAAGGAAGGAAGGAAGGAAGGAAAGAAGGAAGGAAGGGCGGGAGGGAGGGAGGGAAGGAGGGAGGGAGGGGGGAATGGACAGAGGGAGAGAGAGAGAGAGAGAGAGAGAGAGAGAGAGAGGACACAGAGAAGTAAACAAATGAATTTGCTTTATGAGACAATTTTGTTCAAAGCAAAAGTGGAATGCTAGTTGGAACAGGCTCCCTTTTCCACCACAGTGAACTTAGGTGGTTTGGGGCATCCAGCTTTCATCTATAAATAGCATATCTATTTAGAACTTCTTACCTCACCAAAACTGAATCCTTGTTCCCCAGGCTCTTTGGTGAGTGAGAGGCCCCCTTTCTTGTCTGTGTGCTGTGGTGAGCACTCAGGAATCTCTCATGCATTCTGTTTTTTTAATACACGTACATATACTCTGTCTTGCTTCAAAATATTGTTCTAAGCTACTTAGGTTACATGCATATAAATCCCTGTATATGCCTTAAAAGCAAATTTCAATGGGTTTCTAGGCCATGCCTTCTCTACCACCTGATTCTTCAAGATTCTACAAAACAATTTATATGTAAATATGTTTGATCTCTATAGCACCCTCTGCTCTCTGTCAGCTGCTGACAGGCAGGAAATTTTGATGGACAGTAATCCATATAACTCCTTTCTTTTTGAAATAACTTTATACGCACTGTAAAAAGTTAAACTCGTTTATGTAATGCTGTGTTTCTTTTCGAAGCTTATGATTTAGTTTATTTAAGAATGTATACATTTGTTCTGCAAGAGATTGGAGACTCAAGAAACGTACAAAAGGACTTTAAAAATCCATCCCTAGTATCCCGAACACAGCTAATGGTTTTAATTGCCATGATTTTAAACATACAGTATCATTGCTTATTCTCTTTATGTAACTTTACAGCATTCAGTTTTCATTTAATGTGATGTCCTTGCTTTTAAGTGTAATGTAGACTCCATATTAAATATTAAGCTCTTACAGAAACATTACCTTTCTTTAGAAAGTAGATAACATGGCAAATTCTTTAGAGAATACTTTTTATTCTGTAAGTAGTAGACGTCAGTATACCCACAGGAGAAACTGCAAGCAGTTCATGTTTTTAATAGCAAATTCTGTAGAAGGAAAGACTGAAGGAAAAACTATGCCTAAGATGTGGAATTCATAATTATTTAAAAATTTAAAGAGCAAGCAGTTATTATTTTGTAACAAAGATAACAATTTTGAAGTGATTGATACTGGACAGTTAAAATGGTAAGACTATATATGTCCTCAATAGACACAACAAATTCCCTAACAGTTGTAAAGATTTCAGAATACTAGATACAAATTAGATTTCTACTCTTTATGCCTGAAACTACATTTGTGCATAGATGTACATCTGTGTATCTGTGCATACTTGATTTCATATTTACGGGGATTTGATTTGAATGGCATAGTGTTAATAACCAAAGTTGCAAGGTCTCACCCTCTGTATGTATGATAGTATGATCCCTTCCTGAGGTTCATCTTTCCAGACCATGGCATTATCTTTGTTGTTTGTGTGAACTCCTGGTCTTGGGTAGGCAGTTGTGGTGGATCAGAGTGCACACATGGTGAGAATAAAGGGGAAGTACTTGGAGACCTGCTAGGATGAGGAGGCTTCCTAGCAAAGCAGCACAGGGGGAGATGAGGTTGCTCATTGTAGTCAGGAGACATCAGTCAGTGCTTCTTGGCACTTTAGCACTGCTATTGGAGGTGCTGATTTGATATCCTCACTGCTACTCTGTGTCTGCAGGGTGAAGAACTAATTCATCTAGATGGAAAATGCTGTCCTGAATGTATTTCAAGCAATGGTTATTGTGTTTATGAAGAAAAGGCAACATTTGTGAGTATCAGATCATAACTGAGGACTATTGAACATTACTAATTAAACTTAATTTAATAAGGGGACTTTCTTTACCTCCTAGTTTCTTTTGCCCATTCATTTGTTTTACAGATGTTATTGTGTATTTACCTACTGAATAGTGCCCAGCATTGGAGTTAAGGAAGTGAAGGTCACAAGCATGGCCTTGCTGTCATGATGGACCATATATTCTACATCTTAATGTGGGGACACAAATCTCTGTCTGTCTGTCTGTCTGTCTGTCTGTCTGTCTGTCTGTCTGTCTCACACACACATACACACACACAAAACAAAAAACAAACAAAAAAACCAAAAAACCCCTCTAACCCCTGCTGATGAGTATGCTTAGAGAACAAAGCAGCTTAAGTGACTTAGCTTGGGTGCAAGATTATTTTCTTCTTCTCCTTCCCATTCCCCCTTCTCTTCTTGTTTGTGTTTTGTTTTGTGCTAGTATTAGGGCTTCAACTCAGAGCCTTGTGCTCTTGTTCGTGCTCTATCATTTGACTGTGCCTCCACTGCCAGCTTTTTAAATTTTTTTCCTGTTGGTTGTGGGGCCTGAACTCTGGGCCTGGGCACTGTCGCTCAGCTCTTCAGCTCAAGGCTAGCACTCTACCACTTGAGCCACAGAGCCACTTCCGACTTTTTCTGCTTATGTGGTACTGAGGAATCAAATCGTGGGCCTCATGCATGTGAGGCAAACACTCTACCACTGAGCCACCTTTCCAGCCCGCCAGCTTTTTGCAAATTAATTGATGATTAGTCTCTTGGATTTGTTTACTGTGGCTGGTTTCAAACCTTGATCCTCAGATCTCAGCATGCTGAGTAGCTAAGATTACTGGCCTTCAGCAGTTTACTTTTATGTAAGGTAATGGAGAAATACTACATAAAGCACAGAAATCCAAGCAACATCTGGAGGAAGTGAGGGAGTGAGTCAGATATACATATTTGGGGAGACATACCAGGAAGAGTAACAGGAGATAGAAAAGCATTGATGAAGCAAACTTGGCGTATTTAAGAAATAGCATAAGAGTATGACTAGAACAAAGTAAAGGAAGAAGAGAACTTGCAGGTGAGTTTTAGTAAACAGCCTAGAACCTGAGGAAGATGGTAGATGCTGGAGAGCTTGGAGTCTCTCCTCAGCAAGCCATGTTCTGACTAAGGCAAGGATAACCTAGGAGTTGTTACTTAGGCCAGAAGAATGAAGGGAAAGAGACTGTAGGTAGGTGGTCCAGTTCGATTTTTGTTGTAGTCTTGAAAAAGGTGGCTTGGTCCACCAAGGAGCTGGTAAAATACTACCAGGTTCTAGATTTCTTTAGTATATAGAAGTAAAATTTTGGTTCATTGGATTTGATGTGAAACTCCACTTTTCCACAAATAGTTCTCCCTGTGTCTATATTTGTTTACTGTATTATACCAAAGGAAAAAAATTGTCATAATCTCTCCAAATTTGCCCCATTGTTAGGCTGTCTTTTCCATAGAGAACTTTGCAATATTGACAGACTTACGTTCTTAAAAATATGCCGGTTGATCATAGATACAACTTTTGTTGACCAACAGAATAGGTTTATGAACATTAGGACTAAGTGCCTTGAATGATGAATGATTTAGGTAAATTATGCCTAACTTGCCAGTGTTTTCTGAGGATTTCATGTTCTTTGGGTTTGCCAGGTCAATAGTGCAAACCTGCACTATTGCTACATATGAACTGCCTCCTTGGACAAATAACTTGATCCTTCTTCTAAATTAAGGATAACAAAAGTGTTTACCTTATGAGGCTACTGAAATGCTATGAGTAATACACTTAGAACAGTGCTTGCTTGTTGTTTTGAAAGCTAAAAACACTGGAATTATTGTGTTCTTGTCATAGTATATTCGTGATTTAGTCGTTCTCATTTCAAGAGTTAGGGTATTAGGTCTGGGGACAGGTTTAAAAGGTGTTTAAAAGCTGTTTAAAAGGTGGAGGTAAGAGGATTGTGGCAGAGGATAGCTTGGGCAAAAAGCAAGAGATCCTCTGAAAAAACAAAATGAAAGCAGAAGCACTGGGGGGTGTAGCTTCCCCAAGTTCAATCCCCAGTACTACAGATAAAAAGCAAATTACTTAAACAACAGCAAAAACAGAACTGAGGAAATTCAAGGTTTCCTATAAATGTTGGTTGTGTATCTTCTCAATAATAATTTTTTTCACCCAATTTTGGAGATAAACCCATTGGAATTAAAGAAACAAGTTGTTGTCAGTAAGTATACATCTCCATTATGCTCTGGTGCCATACAAAATTCAACAGTTTGCACTTATAAATTTGATCCTTTGACCGTGACGCCCTTCATCGCCAGGGGAATCGAAACTATATTCTCAAAAGCAAAGTGAGACTAATTTAAAACGATTCCCTTAAATGTTTTTTTCATCTGCTTTTTGTATGCATTTCTTGGTTTTGATACAGACTGATTTTATCTCTATTCATCACAAGTGAATGAATTTGTGTGGTACTTGGGGAAATGGATATCTCATGATGAAAAATTAAGTAGATCAGCCTAATGGTGATTTTAGTAGTATAATAAATGCATTTTTCTTTGTTCCTAGATGTCTTCAAATGCAACTGAAATTAAACATATTCCAGTAAGTATAGATTTTTAACTTGCTCATAGATCATTATAAAATTTTCAGTAATGATTTGCATACACTACTGTAAGGAAACAGTGACTCTATTTTTCACAGTAAACGGTTAATGCCTGAATGGGAAGGAAGAATCTTAGTACTAAGACTCTGACTCCTTCCTTTAGCTTATCTTTTTTTATCTTACATTTCTGTAACTATATAACTTTCCACATGTATCCTTTTCCTTTCTCCAGAAAACTAGGTTTGATTGTCAGGGGACTTTCTTATATATTAGCATGTGAAAGAAAGAAGATTCTGGGGCTTAAGTGTTCCTTCCCCCAAACATTATCTGTATCTGTATACCTTTCCCCCTCCTCCTCCACACTCAGCACTAGGGCTTGAACTTTGAACTTTGGCTTTTTTGTTCAAGTCTGGTGCTCTACCACAATTTTTCTTCTGGCTTTTTTTCTGGTTAATTGACGATAATAATCTCATGGCATTTTCCTCCTGGCTGGCTTTGACCTGCAATTTTCAGATCTCAGCCTCTTGCGTAGAATTACAGGCATTAGCCAGGGCACCCAGCTTATATGACTTCTCTTACAGTTCTCTTACAGGAAAACTGAACACAGTTATTTCCAACAAGTTTATAATTTATGGATGTTAAAGAGTAAGGGACAAGGAACTAGGTTGCCTCCAAGTGGAAAAAAATTCTTCTCTGCTTCTTCAAGATAATATTCCTCTGTTTTTTAAAGCATGTCCTATTCATTTTGTTAAACATTATCATATTGGTTGCTTAAGACTTTTAACTTCAGTGAACTTAGTACGTTTTTTATGAAACTTTTCTTTTCAAAATCTAGTCTTTTGTTAATTTTCCTTCCTCATCTCCCAGTACATTGTGGGAGGGACCCTGTATCTCCCTTCCCTTCAGGCAAGTAGGATGGTGAGCAAGAGGGAATTACTCTTAGAATCACTTTGCATTTCTCAGTCAAACTCTTCATGTATATTACCATAATTTGCATGGCTGAGAATATTAGTGTGAGAAGCCCATGATACATCTGTAGCTTACAGAAATGAGCCCACAAAAGCTTTAATTTTAAAAATATAATGACTCGCTTTCTAATCATGATGAGTAGTGATAAGAAAACATAGAATTTTAACCATTTCCCATAGGTTACTATTGAGGTTATATTTAATATTCCTACTCATCACTAGTTACACAGTTCTCTCCCTCCACCCCCAGTGGTTTTACTTTCTATTTATTTTGTTGCCTGGGGAAGGGTAAAATAGATTTAGAAATCCATTTTGTAGGCTTCTTATATAATCGGCTTCCTCCTGGGTACTTTCACATTTTATCTCTGAGCATGCTTAAAATCATTCGACTGATAATTTACTTGTAAAAGCAGCCAATTTTGGCCAGGCACTCACTGGTGGTTCATTCCTATAATTCTGCCTACTTAGGAGACTGATACCTGGTTCATAGCCAATTCAAGTCTGTGAGTCTCCATCTCCAACGAACCAGCACAAAGCCATGCTGGTGGCATGGTTCAAGGAGTAGAACACTAGTCATGAAGAAGAAAACTGAGTGAGCAGGAGGTGCCATTCAAGCTCTGGTACCAGCAAAAATGAAAGTCTTAAAAAAAGGCCAATTATAAACACAAAATGAGGAATTCTGCCCTTTTAACCATACGATAGTCCCTCTGTTGTGATGCTTCTGTTTGTCCTTGTGGGAGCTTGTGGGTTTCCCTCACCACCACCACCCCCAGCCTGTCTTCTGAGTCACTGTGTCTTCATGACAGTCTAATTTGTTTTTTTTACTATTCCACCCAGGAGGGAGAGGAGTGGGAAGATGGTCCTTGTCAGGTGTGTGAGTGCCAGGGAGCTCAAGTCACTTGCTACCAGCCTTCGTGTCCTCCATGTCCAGTGGCCACCTTAGCCTTGGTGGTGAAAGGACAGTGCTGCCCAGAGTGCACTGCAGGTGGGTGCATAATTCCACAGATTTTACTGATCTTACTGTCAGAAAGTTCAGAGCGATTTTCTTTTTATCCTTTAGAGCTCTTGTTTTCTTTCTTTTTTAATGGGGAGGGTATTGTTTCTTAATTCTTCTATTTTTTTTTTTTTTGCCAGTTATGGGGGCTGAACTCTGGGCCTGAGCACTGTCCCTCAGCTCTTCAGCTCAAGGCTAGTGCCCTACCACTTGAGCCATACCACTACTTCTGGCTTTTTTCTGCTTCTGTGGTGCTGAGGACTCGAATCCAGGGCCTCATGCATGCAAGGCAAGCACTCTACCACTGAGCCAACTTCCCAGCCCATTTCTTAATTCTTCTGATAAACGAGTCCAATTAAGCTTTGCATGTACAACTGGCAAACTTAGCCAAATCACTGACCCTCTCTATAGCATTGCTGATAAAATAGATCTTATTTTAGCTTGCAAAATTATTATGAAAATCCAGAAATATAACACTCCAAGATTTGTAAAGGTGAATCTACCTTCCATTGTTGATATCTAAGAATAATTGCAAAAAAATTGTTGTGGCCTTTTGTTTTTCTTTATAGTGAACTATGAAACAGACAGTTCCTTTTGGAGTTCTCTCTCAGATGGGATTTTAAAGTTTAAAGACTCATTCATTCCTTGCAAAAGCAAATTTTATCTATGCCTTCTGCAGTTCTACTTTCAAATCACCTGGGGTTGAATTAGTTCCAGTTAATAATTGCTAGCAAGCACTGGGGTTGCTCTGGATGAGCAGTAATTTGCCTGTAAGCCTCGTCTCTCTTGGAGAAGTGGTTTTTTCTTCTATTCGTATTTCTTAATTGTTTTCATACACCGGCCACACATTTTTCTGTTGGCAGTTCTTGTTAAACTTTCCTTATTTTGGCTAATCACCGTGGTTCACTGTCAAGTTTATCGAGGGAAAAAGCAAAACAACTTTATGGTTTAATTATGTTACCTTTTCCAAAGTGGCTCTCTGGGCTTTCCAAAGCAAATATTTAGCAAATTATGTATTATACATCGAAAATTAAATCTTCGACAACTTTACAACCTGAAAATGGTCCTTTGCTGACAATTACCACTAATGTCAGTGATAGTTTTAAACACTGGAAAAAGAATTAAGATTTTGAAGACAAAGAGGAAAACAGGCTATATTTTTAAAAGATGATAATAACTACTAGTAAGTACTGTAGGTTTTATATCTGAACTCTGTATACATGCCAGAGCTTAAGAGCAACATAAGCTAAGATACCATAAATTATTGATTCTGTTTTAAAGCACATGGTGAATGTTGTTATTCCATTAACAAGGCTGTTCTTTAGACAGCTTTGATTTGAGGATATGAGAAACAAAGTGGCATTTCAGACAGAGTAGTTCTTTGGAATCTTGTGTTGAAATTGGGGCCTTTTTGTACCTATGTTCTATTTGGATTTTTGGGCTTCATATACTGTATGATGTTTATACATCATACAATTCTTCTTTTGGAGAATATAACCAAAACATATGGTCTTCACTGTGTTCTCTTCTTTTGTCCTTGATTTTAGTTCATTGCCACCCAGACTGTTTGACCTGCTCTCGCTCTCCAGACCACTGTGATCTCTGCCAGGATCCTACAAAGCTGCTACAGAATGGCCGATGTGTACACAGCTGTGGTCTGGGATTTTACCAAGCGGGCAGCCTCTGCTTAGGTATGGTTCTGGTGGACAACCCAACTTAGAGATGGGATTGTATAGTAATCAGAGGCATTCCACAAAGGAGGTTGTTCTCAAACCTGAGGCTTGATTTGTCAAAGAAGGGATCACAAATGCAGGACATGCACAACATCTAAAAGCCATTAGAAGTCATAATATCACTCATACTCACTTGGGCTCTTCTTCTTCTGAAATATTGTAGTTATTTTGGTACTTCTCTGGAGATAGGTAGGGTGGAGGTTAGACAGTTGCTAGTTAATGTCAGTTGAATTTATTTAGTTTTTGAAGACTTTCAAGGAAGTAATATCAGGATGCTTGATGTCATAAAACACATAGTTAATCCAGAATATAAATTTAGACTTTTAGAAACTGACATAGACTTTTCAAGATTATTTACTAAAATTTGCCAGTTTTTCCTATGGAACCAAATGGAAACAGACTTGGTCCATGTCACACATATTTTTATATAATTTAGTTAACTGATTAATTAATTATTTTATTTTATTTTATGTTTTTGCCAGTCCTGAGGCTTGAACTCGGGGCTTGGGCATTGTCCCTGTGTTTTTATGCACAAGGCTACTGCTCTACCACTTGATCCAGAGCTCCACTTCTGGCTTTTTTTGGTGGTTAATTGAAGAGAAGAGTCTCACAGAGTTTCCTGCCCATGTGGCTTTAATCTGTGATCCTCAAATCTCAACTGCAGAGTAGCTAGGATCAGCCATGAGCCACTGGCACCTGGCAACACAGATAATTATTAATAGTGTTTATGTCTTTAGAGTGACCAGAGGATTGAGAATGTGTTCAGGCACATTTCAGAATCTTTGTTCATCTGAGGAGACCTTACCTATCAGAGTTTGATGTACTTGAGGTCAAATCTTTGTTACGTTCATACTTACCTCTGACAGGTGAGGTTAATTCTCTGTTTAAGAGTGACTGTTCCTGTTTTCTTGGATCATCCTGTGGATATGACTGTCTGTGAGTTCTTTACCTTCTGGGTTGTACCAATTAGTATATCAGTAAATACTATTGCCACACAAAGGCTGAAAAAAAGGAGTGTTTTCCTTTCTGTTCCCTGTATTTTCATATCTGTTCATTGGAGGTAATTCTGTACTTTCTTCAGAGGGTTCTGTAAGGATTAAGTCTGTCAGTACTTGTTACATGCCTAGGTGAGTGTCTAGGATGTAAACAAGGCTCCGTAGGAGCTGATTACCTTCGTTATTATTTTTGTAGTTAATTACTTGTTCTTACTTTCTTGTTTTATAATCTTCAATGTTTTTGAAAGTCACTTAGGAACATTCTTGCAAACAAAATTGAGTAACACAAAATATTAAGGATTATAAATAAGAAAAGATCACAGACTTCCAAACCAACTTGTTACTCAACCTCCCTCCTGAAGCCTGCCTGTTCCTTGTCTGGTATAATGAGGCTAATAATACTTACCCCAAAAGGCTTGTAGCGGGAATGAAGCATGCATCTGTATAAACACTTGAACAGCGCCTCATGTGAACTACTCACATGGCTGTTAACAGTATTTTCCTTCCTCTCTTATCCTCTGTGATCCCAAAGCTTTGGGATAGGCTGTGTGAGGGGGGTTGGCACTGGGGTAGTGGCTTTGAGCTAACCAGAGATTCCTTGTTTCTCTTTTCATCCTTGTCTGGAGCCAGCCTGCCAGCCTGAGTGCTCCACGTGCACCAGCGGCCTGGAGTGCTCATCTTGCCAGCCTCCTCTGCTGATGCAGCGCGGGCAGTGTGTGTCGACCTGTGGGGACAGCTTCTATCAAGATCGCCACACGTGTGCAGGTAATCACTGGCTAGGCCAAAGGTGAAGCTCCCTCACTTTCTCATATCAGGAAATCCGGGGCCACTGGGAGCTGTGAGCAGGTTGCCAAGTAGCAGTGCTTTGTGGTGGAGGTGATTTGCCCTAAATAGTTTATGTGTTGGAGGCTTGGATCCCTATATGTTGATGGAACCTTTAAAAAGGAAGGGTTGAAAATTTCAAACTCTACTACAAAGCCGTAGTAATCAAAACAGCTTGGTACTGGCATAAGAACAGACCTCAGGACCAATGGAATAGAATTGAAAACCCAGAAATGAACCCACAAACCTATATCCACCTAATCTTTGATAAGGGAGCTAAAAAAATAGAATGGAAGAAAGCCTCTTCAGTAAATGGTGCTGGCAAAATTGGTTAATCACTTGTAGACAACTAAAGCTAGATCCGTATATATCACCCTGCACCAGAACCAACTCCAAATGGATCAAAGACCTCAGAGTCAAAGCAGACACCCTAAAATCATTGCAGAAAGGAATAGGAGAAACCCTAGGTCTCCTTGGCACAGGCTGAAATTTTCTCAGTGGAGACCCAGAAACACAACCAATCAAAGAAAGGTTGGACAAATGGGACTGCATGAAGCTGCAGAGCTTCTGCATGGCCAAAGGACATAACTAGCAAGATCAATAGAAAGCCCACAGATTGGGAGATCTTCACTAGCCATACAACCAACAAGGGTCTCATATATAAAATATACTTGGAACTCAAAAAATTAAATCCCCCAACAACAAATACTCAAAGAAACAACTTCCCAATTGATAAGTGGGCTAAAGACTTAAAAGATAGACTTCTCTGAAGAGGAAATAAGAATGGCCAATAGACACATGAAGAAATAAATGCTCAGCATCCCTAGCCATAAAAGAAATGCAAATCAAAACAACGTTGAGATACCACCTCACCACAGTTAGAATGGCTATAATCAAGAACTCTAATATCAACAGATGCTGGAAGGTATGTGGCCAGAAGGGAACCCTACTGCATTGTTGGTGGGAGTGTAAACTTGTTCAACCACTTTGGAAAGTAGTAGGGAGGTTCCTCAAAAGACTCCACATAGAGCTCCCCCATTACCCAGCAATCCCACTTTTGGGCATTTACCCAAACGATCACAAACAAGACCACACTAAAGCTCGCTCCCAGCACAGCTATGTTTATCGCAGCATTATTCACCATAGGTAAGATATGGAACCAACCCAGATGCCCCTTAGAAGATGAATGGATCAAGAAAATGTGGTATATGTATACAAGGCAATTCTATACCTCCATCAGAAAGAATGACATTGCCCTATTTGTTAGGAAATGGAAAGACTTGGAAAAAATCATATTAAGTGAAGTAAGCCAGGCCCAAAGAAACATAGGTCCTATGGTTTTCCTTATTTGCAATAACTAGTATATGCCTGAGACAAGCAGAAAAGGTCAAAAGCTATGACCAGATAAGATGATGTTAAGCGAAATGAACCCCAAGATAGGGACACAAGTGGTTTTTTTTCTTGCTATTGTTCCTAACGTATTTATAATGCACCATGTGATTTTTTTTGTTCCTTTGTATGTTCCTCCCCCACGGTAGAACCCCTGTTTTCACTGTATTTGATGTTGGTGTCCTGCATCTTGTATATACACTTCTCTAGCTTGGGGAGAGGAAGGGAAAAAACAAAATGCTTAAATAGGGATACAGCTTGACCCATTGTAACAATGAGATGTACAAGACACTATGTTGAAAAACAAACTTTACAATTTAGGTGGAGAGGGGGGAGTAGGAGGGAAGGATAGTGGTGGAGGTGGGAGGGAAGGGAGGGTAGGGGAAAAAGGAGGAGGTAACAATGCTTGATGGGAAATGTATTCATTACCTTGCTCATGTATCTGTAACTCTTCTGCACAGCACAGTATTTTTACAATAAAAAAACGTATGTTTTAAAAAAGAGGAGGGGTTGAGTAGAAGATCATTAGGTCACAGGGGTTGTACTCTCATGAGTGGATTAAGGTGTGTTTGGGGAGTTCTGCCTCTCACAAGACTACATTAGTCCTGCAAAAACAGGCTGCAACAAAAGAAGGCCACCCCACATGCAAGGGTTCAGTTATCTTTCTGCTTCTTTTACAAGGTGTGGTCAGCTAGGAGTTCCTTACCAGTATACTGGTGCTATGCAGCTTGGAATCTGGCAAGCCAACAGAATCATAGGCCAAATAAACCTTTTTACTTAACAAGTAAAAGTCTTGAATATTTCCTCAGGAGAACTAGCTATATAATAAGGCAAGAAGAAGCTAAATAAAGATTCCTGCTGAAATAAAGACAGAACATGAGAGAAATGATATGTTTCTCTAACTTTATTACTTTAGTGTCTGTATAATTTAAGAGATTTGTATATGTGTGTTTATATCTTAATTATATGGTTTTAATTTACGTCGAGCTTAAATTATTAATATTTTAACAGCCTCTGGAGGTGGGAGTGGTCACAGTTTAATTTAATTTGTTTATGCTTGACCAATTTTTCAATAATGATAATAATCATGAACATAAGAAAGAGATGTGCAAAGAATTTTTTTAAATGCAGAAGTACCATGAACAAAAGACAAAGGAAAGATAAAGACATTTGTCTTTAGGAGGAAGGATAATTAGATGTTCCAGGAACCAAGGGGCAGATGTGTGGTAATAGGTCCATCTGAGAAGCAGGTGGACCAGGGGATTGCAGTCACTACGGTGTAGCAGAGTACAAGAAAGGCAGATGTGTGAAGAGCACTGGCAGGTGAGCCTGTCTGATAGGAAGTTGGTTGTACTCATCTCTTATAACCTTGGTCAGCATTTAGAGAGAAAAGAGTTCGAGAGGATGAGTGCTTGCCATTCATCATTTGTGTGAGCTGAGGGAGCTCCCAGGCCCTGAGCAGGGAAGAGGCAGCTGCTGGTGCCCGCTGCTTCAGGCCAGAGAGAATCAGAGCCTCTAGGACTATGGAGAGGGTCTTGAAAGTACTGTTTATGCCCACTGAAACATGAGGACAGAAGGGCCTCTGTAACCAGTCATATTGTGGATATAGAAGCTGGGACAGATTCTGAATTTAGTTTGAGAAGGTTTCTTGGAAGTTTATCAGCCTTCCTCTGAGCCTGTTTCCCAAGTATCAGGGTCTGCACAAAGTGTTCAATGTTTATCGGGCAAGTATAGGATTATTTGAATGAATGAATGAAGGGACACATTTGTCGCTACCGCCTCGACCAGCAAGGAAGACGCGACACCGAACTCTTCTCTCTGCAGTTTATTCAGGACCTTTGAGTAATCTTCTGACCCCAACCCCGGGGAGAATTCCCCACAGCCTTAAGTACCCGCTGGGTAGTCAACCCTGATACGCCACGTGGGAACCACCAATAGGTTCAGGTGCTTGAAAGCAAGCCAGATTCTTTGCCTTAGCCATATAAGGAGTTGTTTACCACAGAGAGCACTCGCCATCAGGAAGGCGGAGGGCGGAAGCTGGCGCCATCTTCCAGGTGCGGCCTCTCGCAGCTCTCTACACACATTACCCCTGGATAGTTCTTGATCCACCAGTGTTTCCAAGAAGTCTCAGCCATAAATGATGAAAAAAAAAAAACCCTTAATATTGACAGTGTATTGTATTCTATTTGCCCATTGTTTTGAGACAGACTCAACGCAGGCAACTATAAACACTTCTGTAAGTGTCTAATGGCTGGGCAATTTAGGTAAACTGCTGAAATTTCAATTTGATGAAATTATTGAACGTATTTTGTATTCCTTTATTCTATCCCATCAGAAAAACCTCCTGCCAGCACTTCTGTGACAGATTTCCCTTAAAATGGAATTAATTCCTCCTAAATTGTCCTCTTTCCTATGAATTCCATCTCTACCTCGCACAACACACTCTTTGCACATGTACATTTTTTTCTTTCCTTTTTCTTTAGCCCTTTTGCTTTCTCCCATGCCCAGTGTTTTAATTGGTGATGCTAATGTTATTTTAGGGGATTTTGCAATGGGTAATGTTTCATTGGATTACTGGGTTACGTGGCAGCCTGCTTCACATTCCATTCACATACCCCCACACAAGCGCTTCTAGTAGAAAGTTGCTGGGAAAATTTGTTCGTGTTCCCTCTAGGGAATTAAACCAATTTGCTTTAGTTCAGGCTGGTTGCATTTTTATGCATAAAATAAGGAGCAAAAACACAGAGCAAAAGGAAAGAGAGAAAAGGGGGTGGGGAAAGACAGAGTGATCTTAAAAATTAAAGCTAGATATGTGATTAACTTCCATCTACCATCTTGGCACTGGGACTACCCAAATTATCTTTGCAAATAAGCTTTCTCAGAATTGGAACGTTTGTTGTTTACTTGTGTTTGGACTGGTTTTGTTGACTTGTCACTACTGACCTTGGAAGTCTGTCAGTCAGCCCATGTTCTTCCAATACGTGCTAAACTTTTCAAAAAGGGGCCTGCCATTTTATGTTAACAACAAGGTTTTCCAGATTGATTTCTTTTGGCAGGGTCATTTATGCTATGACTGGGATAATTCTCTACTTTATTGACCCATCAAAA
This sequence comes from Dipodomys merriami, assembly GCF_024711535.1. Taxonomy (NCBI): domain Eukaryota; kingdom Metazoa; phylum Chordata; class Mammalia; order Rodentia; family Heteromyidae; genus Dipodomys; species Dipodomys merriami. Next base: position 18,872,503 of record NW_027206512.1, on the reverse strand, counting down.
CCCAAAGAAAGTGAACATTATGCCAAGAAAGCTAATTAAGAGAAATCACCTGTTTCATATTCATGCTTACTAGTATTGTTGAATATAAGGCAAAATAAAAAATAAGACACATAATCAAATAGCATAGGTTTGGCTCTTGAACAAAAGTATTCTTGCAGGTAAGCCAGAAGGGATAAAAGAAGACACAGAGAAGTGAGGTGCTTGTGGCTCACACCTGTAATCCTAGCTGCTCAGGAAGCTGACATCTGGGTGTTTAAAGCTAGCTCAGGCAGGAAAGTTCATGAGACTCTTATTTCCCATTAATGTCCAAAAGCCAGAAGTGGTAGAGTGCCAACATTGAAAGAAAAAGCTAAGGGACAATGCTCAGATCCTGGGTTCTAGGCTCAGTATTGATGTGCGCATGCAAACACACACACACACACACACACACACACACACACACACACACACACACACTCACTCACTCACAAAACAAGATACTGAGTCCTACCAAAGACCTCATCTTTAGGGACCCTTATCATTTCCCTTTCCTCTTGAGTTTGGCTATGTTCACATATACACACCTGTGCATAAACCTGTGCACACACAGCAATCTTATTGCTCCATCTTGAAGTTGGTTAAGCTAAATAATGTAATTATGGACTACAATATGTGCCCATTCAAATCCCTGCTTCATATCAGCTGCCTTTCCCAGTTTTGGAGCGTGATGCTCTGATCGTTTCCTAGTATTTTTGGTAACAGCGTGAATTAGAGAGAGGCAATATGCTAATTGACTCGTCCACAGAAGGTAGGGCCACAGAATGATCACCCTGTCAGTGCCAAGCTTTGTGTTTCAGTCCTGGCTCTTGGGGTCCTTAACTAAGAGGCTTCCTTTGCCATCAACTACATGTGGTTCAACAAGCCTTCTTGCCCCCATGTCTGACTTGTATGACTCCATATGCTACAGGTACTGGGACTTCACTTCTACTTTGGTGCCTATGTGCCCTATTTTTTTTCTCTCTGTCCTGTTCTGACTCATTTATATAGGAATTAAAACCCCATCTCTTAATTACCTGCAGCCTGGTAATTAAGCTTTATCCATGCATGGATGGATGCTCCTTGATTCTCCCCTGTCCACTGCACACTCATCCCCTGGCACCTTCATGCATGGCTCTTGGGTACTCATTGACTTGAGGTTTTCTTCTGTTCTTTCTGCCAGGATGGTATTTCTACTGCCTTATCTTAGAAACTCTAGTATTAACTCTGAATCTGATTCAGATTAAAAATTCTAAGTCCTGAAAAAATTCTTCCCCACTATTTTGTCCCTCTTTTTGATCAATCTCTGTTCCATTCTTGTGGGGTGATTAAACAGTGCTGATTGGTGATAGATGTAAGAGCCCATAAGAAGAAAAACTAAAACAACCAACAGCATGCATCATACAAGAATATTAAATGAGTAGCTTAAGTGACTATGGAGTTGGAATATAGAGGTAGAACATAGCCTATTTTTTAAAAATATGTGAATCAATCTTGGTCTGCCTTCTTAAATTATTTATGAAGTCCAGAGGATGGAGCCATGTGTACCCCATGGCAAACCCTACCTTCATTCTGCAGGTCCATGGTTTGAAGGAATGTAGCACAGTGGTTAGAACCTAGAATCAAACTATCTTGATTCTAATCTTGACTCTGTCACCTTCATGTGTTTCATTTGCCTCTTGGTAACACCGAGACAATAATATCTGCCATAAAGGTTATCATGAGTACTAAGTGAGTGAATTCACTTACCTTAATCAGAAGATGGTTCATGGGAGGCTTTCACTATGTGCTCAGGATCTCATATTTTTACTTTTTTTTGTTTTGTATTGTTTTGTTTTTGTCAGTTGTGGGGCCTGAACTTTGGCCTGAGCACTGTCCCTCAGCTCTTCAGCTCAAGGCTAGCACTCTACCACTTGAACCACAGCACCACTTCCAGCTTTTTCTGCTTATGTGGTGCTGAGGAATCGAACCCAGTGCCTCATGCATGTAAGGCAAGCACCCTACCACTGAGCCACCTTCCCAGCCCATATTTTTACTTTTTTCCCTGCTCTCTGTCTCCCATATCCCCAATCATGCTTTTTCCACCACTGTTCTAGGTCTTGGGGATATGATGGTAAATGAGATTCAGTTTTTATCCATTGTGTGCTGGCAGTCAAAGGTTAGGTGTACTTTAAGGAGATATAAACAATAACAACAACAAAACCCCCAGTAAATGCTTGTGAAGTTTATTTTATATTTGAGTGTTATATTTTCAATAAAGAATTGAGCAGTTGGTTTAGGTATCATGGTACATGCCTATAATCCTAGACACCTACTTGAGAGGTGGAAATAGGAGAATCTCAGTCTGAGGACATCTCTGGCAAACACGGGACAAACTAAGGGCATGTAAAACAAACTAGAGCAAAAAGGAATAGGAGTATAAATCAAGTGCTTACCAAGAATGAGGGAGGCCCTGAGTTTAATCCTCAGTACAAACAAAATATAGAGAGAATCAAACAGTTAGGAAATTCCCAGTATTATAGAATATTGGATTGAATATTCTTGCTGTAGTATGTATGACTCTAGACAAGAAGTTCAACTACTAAATGGGGGTAATGTCTACTTCACATATTAGTCTGAAGATTAGAGTTTTGTTTTTGTTTTTGTTTTCTGTTTATTATGGAGCTTGAACCCAGAGTCAGGGTTCTGTTGCTGAGCTCTTCTGCTCAAGGCTAGTGCTCTACCACTTTGAACTACAGCTCCACTTCTGGTATTCGAGTGGTTTTTGAGTGGTTAATTGGAGATAAAAGTCTCATGGGACTTTTCTGCCTGGGCTGGCTTTGAACCATGATCCTCAGATTTCAGCCTTCTGAGTAGCTAGGATCATAGGTATAAGCCACCAGCATCTGGCTTAGAGATTTTTAAAAACTGAAGACATTATCTTAGCACATAATGTGTGGATACTAAAGGGCAGCAGGGGGTATTATTGAAATCATTCCTTTATTTTTCAGCTTGTGGAAATGAAAACCAAATGGCTTGTGTTATCGTTTTGTTCCCTAGTGTCTATTTAAAGTGAAACATACTTTTATATGTTATAAAGAAGCAAATATATGATACAGAACAGTTTACCATCGTCCTTGCAACAAGCTGAAATCTTTTTCTTTAAAATATTCAGATTACATGAGAATCTGCAATTATTTGGGTTTTAGCCAGTATTAGCCTATATTTAGAGGAAACATTTCTGACAATAAAACCAGTGAAGTTTATATGTTGGAGATTATATGTTAGAGATAACTTAGTTGAAATTTAGAAGCTGAAGTGTGATCAGAGGAACTTCTAAAGTTGATTATTTGCTTATACTATTTTGGCTACAGAGCCAGTCATTGGAAGAAGTGAAATTTGGGTTTCTTTTTTATTATGAGTTCATGGATCTTGGCATACAATTTTTATCACTCATCTCCACCTAGCTTGGCTGTTCCCTTGGAAGACCGGTTGGCAAAGGCACTTTCTGAACTTCTGTCCTCAAATGTTCATCCATCAAGTCAAATAAACCTCTTAGGGCCAAGCATGGCAGTATACTTCTGTACTTGCAGCTGTACAGGAGAGGTTGGAAGAGTGCTGAAGTTGGAAGAGGCTATCCCCTCACAGAAAGCAGGAGACTTTATCTGAAAAAAAAATAGCAAGCAAACAGAACTTAGGAACATGGCTCTCTCTATTGTGTCTGACTCGGAAAATGGAGGCCCTGAGTTCAATTTCCAGTACTACCAACTCCCCCCCCCCCACCAACCTCCTCCCCCACAAAAAACAATCAGGAACTCTTGATGATAGCTCTTGGTCAGCCATTACAAGCTGATAGTTCCCATGGTTCTTGCAATATGTGCCAAAATCAGAGTTTGGCCCAATATCAGTGCCAGAGCACCTGTTGTGTGTGGAGGCCTGACATATTTCTATAACTCATGTTCCACTCACTCGTTTTGTTCTGCTGTGTAACTATCATGCATTGTTCAGACTTTCTTTGGCATTCTGCAACCATTTTAATCTCTTGCTTAATTACTGATTGCTCTGTCAAAGGGGATTTATTGATCCAAGTGATATTCCTGTCCCCTACCTTGTGTTTCTGAAACAAATATCTGTTGAGCATCTTTCATGTAACCCTCTTGTTTCTGGGTACCCAGGATACAAGCAGGGATACAGACTAACCACCTAGCTACACAACTTCTGTTGGTTAAGTAACTCAGTTCCTCAGTGAGTTAACAAGATGGTTATTGTATGGGAATAAAGTCAGGAGGGCTAGGACTGGTGGCTGAGGCAGACCTGGGTCTTATCCTTGTGAATTTCATACATACAGGTACAAACAAGACATTTTTGGATACTTTTTCATTTAAAGAAATGGGATGTGCCATTGCATGGAAAGGAGGACAGGAATGTACAGGCATGCCCAGACTTTGGCTTACAGGTGACCTGTCTTCCATTTCGTTTCTGTTATTTACCCACGTCAGCAAGTCCTGGCTAGGTCTAGCCTCAGGAAAGTTAGAGAATATCTCTATTTCTCACTACTTTTGACTTCTCTTGATGTCTTTCATCTTTAAGTTAGTTAAGTACTTTATCAGTGTTAGATTGATGACTCTTCAACTATCTTTGCAACTTGGGTAACATCTCAAGACTGTTTTAAGCCATGTCAAAGGGAAGATTCCTTTTTTTAGCACGGAAGGTTTGTGTATTAACTAGATCCAGCAAGGTAGCAATGGCATTTCCAGTCCCCTTCGTTTTTGCATATTCCTGTGCAAGACAAATGACAAGAAAGAGAAGGCACCTGGCCATATTTTGCCTGGGACCTGTGCTTTTGCAGGAGACTTGGCTGTGTCTGGCTTTTCTCCAGGCTACTTATAGACATGTGTTGTATATGCCAAGAGACAAATGGTAGAACAAAAGTATCACATACTAGTAGAGAAAGCCTGCCACAAATTCAAGGGAGTTTATCTTCCAGACAGATCCTATTCTTTCTGACAAATCTGAACCCCAAATATTTCAGCTACGGATTATAAACTAGTGACAAGTCGTCTGGCTTTCTGCCTAGTTTCTAGGGTTCTGTTATTTCAGCTTGACTGTATGGAATCATTCTTTTTCTCACCCCCCAATTCCTTTCTGCAGCTCAGCCTCTACTCCCCCCATCCTCCCTCCACAGGCTGCCCACAGAGCTAATGGCACCTTCCTGTTATCATATCTGAGATCTGAGCAGCTGGGCAGGTACAACCAGCAAGTCTGAGAAGGGTCCTCATCAAAGGCTTCTCTTTGGTTGGAGGGTCCTTCCTTAGGCTTTCACTTCTCAAAGACAGAAAACGCTGGAGAAGTCCAGTCTTTAGCGAACAGAGGCTGGGAAGGGCCCAGAGAGGCCCAGAAGTATGGGTCACCAGTGGTCTCGTGAGAATGAAAGGAAGGTGAGAAGCTTGGCTGTATTTGCCAACCACTGGAGTGGGCAGGGTTGTAGACCTAGGAATGTCAGTGGAGGGAGAGAGAGAGAGAAGGGGTAACTTGAAGAATGTTCCTGGCAAGCCTTTATTGTCTGATTGGTGAACCAATGAAAAGCCAGCCTGCTAGTGAAATCTCTCTGTGGGACCTGCCAAAGCCTCCATCAATTGGGGGAAATCCTCCCTTTGCTTCAAGCTCTGTGTCTACTCAAAGATACTGCTAAAATTTCAAATATGTTTTGCAATGTCAGTAAATCATTCAGCTGTAGCCATGGTGTGGTTAATAGATGAACTAGCTATTTACCTAGCAGGGGCCTTAGGGAAGAGGACCGCCTCTTCCCATTTGGTAAATCCTCCCCCCTTCTCTGATCAAATGAATTCATATTTATTCCAAGAAATAATTTGATGAAAGCAGTAAAATGTGAGGTGAAATACGATGTTAGCTAAAAATCTCTAACTAAAACTCTCTCCAATCACTTCTGTTGGTATTTTAGTGTCTGACTTCATAATTTATAAACATGACTGTGTGTCTATACACATGCATATATTTATTTTCCAAAGTAAAAATCACACTGTATAGAGTGTCATTGCCTGCTTTCCATCTTAGTACTTATCCTTCTACCACATCTTGTTTAAAAGCTATTGGGTAAGCCAGGCACTAATGTCTTATGACTGTAATACTAGCAATTTAGGAGTCTGAGATCTCAGAATCAACGTTCAAAGCCAGCCCCACCAGGAAAGTCTGTGAGACTCTTATCTCCAATAAATTATTCGTGGCTCAAGTGGTAGAGTGCTAGCCTTGATCAAAAGAAGCCCAGGGAGACTGCCTAGCCCTGAGGTCAAGCCTCCTACAGGCACCAAATACAAATCTGAAAACCTGTATTAATGTAACTCTTCTCAGCAGTCTTGGGAATGCCCACTTGCCAGAGCTTTGTCAATAGGAGCTAGGACAGTTCTGAAGTTTTGGAATGTGACTTGTGCAAATGGAACTTTGTTTAACTCCGTTTCTTTTTCTTATTTTTCTTAGGATCGTTCTTGTCAGTTGAGGGCTAATTTTCATCACTGGCCTGAGCTGGATCAGGGTGTTGTGGGGCTTAACTGTCAGTCTATCTGCCTATTGTTCTGGGTCTCATGCCCTGTTTCCACTTATCTTGTTCCTCAGCTGCCCACTTAAGTAACTAATACAATTTGCTGTGTAATTTTGTATGTGAGTGCTTTTACTGTTTTGTTTACGTGTAAATATCCAGAAAACTGCTAGGTGGATATTTCCTTTTGTTTATTTTCTCAGTAAGCAGTGTCTCATGTACATACATGTTGCTGTATGTACATCTAATCTATTATTTGTAGTATTGCTCACCTGTTTGTGTTTATAAAAACAGTTGTTTGGGAGACTAAAGACTTTTTCCATGTGTTTGTACCTTTTCTATATGCCATATACTTACAGGTTTTCAGAGTACATAGAGGACAGAAACTCCCACTTCAGGTTGTAAAGCCTTCTGTTGGTACAGAGAGGCGGATAGAAGGCAGAAGCTAGCCTGCTAGGGAACCAGAAGGCTGTAGTAAAATAATCAAGAATGGCATTTGAACTTCTTGGAATCATCCTTGGCCTTTTCGGGGCTGTGGAATGGTCTTCCAGGCATCAGAACATCACCAAACTATCTGCAATGGCTTTCCAAAGGGTTCTGGTTGGTTGGTATTTCAAGAAAAGAAGTTAGAAGCCAGGCATCAGAACATCACCAAACTATCTGCAATGGCTTTCCAAAGGGTTCTGGTTGGTAGATATTTCAAGAAAAGAAGTTAGAAGCCTCTGCAAAAGGCTGGATTTCTTTGTTAACTGTTGGCATAATCTCTGAGGACTTCATTGGTTGGTGCTCCCGCAGCAATGTGAGCAAAGTGAGCCACCTTCCCGAGTCTTTCCAGTCTTCTGTCTCATGTTGTGCTTCATTACTACATTCAAACAGACTCTGCTTTTGACACTGGTGGAGACAAGATTTTCCAGGGCTCACTATTGACCACTGATATGATCACATACAAAATTTTCTCTTTTTCCAAATGTATCAGCTCATCCTTTCCTTGTGAATTAGGAACAACAAATATTATTCCCACCTTACAAGTTAGAAAACCCAAGAGCCATGAATTTGAGTTTAAGATAGAAAATATTTTTACTCAATAACAGCTTCTTATTGAATTTGTACCCACTATTTCCTGATGATGCTTTAAACCTTAGTGAGAACTTCTGAGGGATGTGTGTGTGTGAGAGAGAGACAGAGAGAGAGAGGCAGAGAGAGAGAGAGAGAGAGAGAGACAGAGAGAGAGACAGAGAGAGAGACAGAGAGAGAGGAGACTGAAAGCTGACATTCACATCAAGTGGATGGTAAACAGAATGAAAGTGCTTGCTGGATGTGTAATACACTGGGTTTTTTTTTTTTTTTTTTTTTTTTTTTTGCCTTCTGTTTGGGCTAGTGTTGTGTAGTTGCTAGTCTAAGCCTGGTGGCAGTTTGTGTCTGACTGGAGCTTCACTGATGCATCTGAGCTTACCTATTGATGACATGTCCAAATTCCCTGACACTTACTTCAGGAGGCCATGGAAAAGGCCATCGGAGCCCCTTTGCTCTCCTCAGTGGATAGTTTAATCTGAGACCTGAGGACATGAGTATCTGACCCCTTACTGGAGTCTGGAAAGGTTTCCTGGAAAGTAAGGAGTTGCCATGAGGATGTGATTTTAATAGTTCTATAAAGAAGGATTGTATTTTGTTTTAGGAGAAGTATAGGTTAAAAACAAAACAAAACATTAAACACCCTTCTCTTTCTAAATTAACAAGTATAGACAAAGTTTCTTATTTGTAGAGTCAGGTTTTGATATAGAGCTGACAAGAGAAAAGTAATCTGTTCTTTTTCATTTTTGAAATGAATTGCTTGACAAGTCAACACATGCCTTGTGCTCAAGAAGAGTCCAAAGCCTTACCAAATAAATTGTCTACCACAAGAAGATAAGAAGACAGCTTTCCCGCGTTCAACCTTTTACAAATTTATTGCCACAATTTTTACAATACACAGTTCAAATGCTGAGTGATCCGAAATGTATCACTAAGAGACATTATGGTGAATTGTCAGAGAGTGACCTTTTTATTCCTCATAAAACCCAAATGAAATAAAAGCCACGTGTAAAATAAGCCTTCAAGAAGAGATAATCTGCAGTAGCATATGTTCTGTGTAGAAATTAGAAATCTGTTGCTGAACACGGTGGGAGTATGCCATGCTCAGGAATGACAGCTCAGTATAATCTGTTGAAACCAAATTCCTTTTGCCCTGGTGTCTGGCTATGAAACATTGCCTTTTGTCCAGTATGTAACAAAGAAAAGAGCAAGTGGGGCACCAGCTGAGTGTGTAAATATCATCTCATGCAGTCTGGACTAAAGCATTTTTAAAGTAAGTTCTTTTTTTTCCCCTTTGTTTCTTTGGCATCCTGGGGTTTGAATTCAAGGTCTCACACTTGCAAAACAAGCATTCTGTCACATCACCAAGTCTTTTTTGCACTTGTTACTTTTGAAATAAGCTCTTAACGTTCCGCCTCGGCTTGTACCTGGACCATGATCCTCCTATTTTTTCACTTTGTATAATAGCTGAGCTCACTGGTACATGCGGTCATGCCTATCTTCTTTCATTGAGGTGAAGTCTTACAGACTCTTCTCCCTGGGCTGGCTTCAAACTTTTATCTTCCTGATCTTACTTCCAAAGTAAATAGGATTACAGGTGTGAACCACTGGTACCTACCTTAAAGTAACTTTTATAGGCACACATTCTGTGACCTACTGGTTAGTTTCCATGTAGAAGGGAAATGATAGCGTGAATTTCCCATAGTCAATAAAAATTTGCCGTTCATTTTTTGTACTCTTTTATTGTAAAAATGCTGTATAGAAGACATTAACACCCAATCTATAGCACACAAGCTCACTAACGATTGAATAAATGATAATTTAAAAAAATGCTGTACAGAGTGGTTACAGGTACAGGAGCAAGGTAATGAGTACATTTCCTATTGAACATTGTTACTCCCTCCTTTGTTTTCTCCTACCACCCTTCCCTACCACCTCCACAACTACCCTCCCCCGCCTCCACAAAGTTGTAAAGTTCATTTTCAACATAGTGTTTTGTACATCTCATTGTTACAATGGGTCAACCTGGAGGGGAAGGGTAAAAAACAAAATGCTGTTCATTTTTTGAGCACTGATTACTCACTAAGTATCAATGTGGATAGTTGGGACTAAAGACAAGTAAAGCATTGTCCCCACTGGAGAAGGAATGAAGGGATGGACCTATAATGGAGTAGTTACTGAAATGGAATAAACACCATATGAGAGGCATGCACAAAATACTGTGAGATCATGGAGAAAGGAGTAACTAGTTATGCTTATACAGCTCAGCAAACCGTCATAGAGGTAGGGAAAACTTAGAGGCCACTGAAGTGTAGGCAGAATTGTGAAGGTGAAGGACAGAAGCAGAAGTATTTTGTTGCCTGGTTCAAATCCTGTGTGGGGCAATCAGAGCCAATGACCAGCACCTGGCATGCATAGGGAGCTCTGTTCCATAGAATCCATATACACAGGTTTTGTAGCAGGAGATGGGAGACAGAGCTAGAAAGTTACAGAGAGAGCAATTGTGATGGTTCTGAATGCCATCCTTACATTTGGAGCTGGAGACTGTCCTATTCATCTTTTGATCCTTGATATTATTCTCAATGACAAGTTTGATATTAACCCATTTAACAAATAGCATGACACAGATTCAGATAAGTTAGAAGTTTTCTGTGCCAGATTGTTAGCATGCTACTACATGGGATGACCCAGTGTCTGCGTAGCTTTCTAGCCAGTCACTGAAGAGTACTAGCCTTTCTTGTTTTTCACTGTACCCCTTGGACAGATGACTTCATCCTCTAAAGACGTTTTGAGTTAATCACTCTGTTTTCTCCCCACTGCCAGAATGGACTGTCTAAAAATGTGAAAGTGATTTATTCCAGTGTCCTACTTAAAATATTTCTGTGGATTGAGGTCCACTTGGCTACTTGACCTTGGGGGATCTACTCTTTGGGGTCTTTTTAGCCAGATAATGCATTCATCATTTTCTTAGGCACTTACTCCCTAGTATGATTTATATAGTGTTCTAGTGTGATCAGGTGATGGGAAGAGGTGTCATGTGATCCTGTATCAGATCTCAGGTAAAATGACTTAACTTACCTGTGCCTAGGTGGGAAAGCCATACAGGCTATATGCACTGGCATATAATAGCTGCTTCTGTTGAAGGTTTATAGACCCACCTGAAATATCCTCTTAGAAGTGTGATTGGGCCTGGTTGATGAAGTAGGGACTTTTGATCAACTCATAGTTGAATATCAGGGACAGACATTTCAAGTGACAGCTATAGGGAGAAATCGAGTGTAGTTGAATTAATGAGTGAAGTATTTCACATGTGTTAAGAATAGAATGTATGTGTTGCTGATATAACCCTTTATAACCCTTGCCTCCACATCTTTAGTTACAATGTAATGCTAGAAGCTCATTCTAAAGATGAACTATTATAAAATATAAAGGGACTAAGTATAAATGAAATTACTTAAGAGATATTTGTAAAATACAGGATAATCTGTTTGTGTAGAGTTAACAAATAATCTCTACTAATGAATATGAAATAATAATAAGAAAACCTTCCTCTTGTTCTCCTTTTCATCCCCTAGTTCAGGCCGTCATCATTGCTTACCTAGACCATTCAGTAGACTTCTCAATGGTCTGACATGTGTATCTTTAAACCCCTTTCGATGACAGCAAGAGAGAGTTTTGAAGTCATGTGTCAAGCTTGTTTAAACCCATTACTTAGCACTGAAAGTAGGATAAAAATCTTAATTCCATTCTGTAATCTCCAAGGTCAAATTGGATCAGGTTGTTGCCCATGCTTTTAACCATGAATAGTGTCACTGTGTTTCCCAGGACCCCAACAGCTTCAGCCACAAGGGCAGCCTACTGTTTGCTGAACACCAGCACTCCCTCCCCTTTCAAGAATGTTCCCTGTGCTGGTCTCTGATGCTCCCCATGGCTGGCTGCTTTTCGTGTTTTAGCTCTATCTAAAGTGGGCTCTACCAACTGCACTGCTTTTAACGTTATCACAGTCTTCTTGGCACTTAACATAATGCATAATTACCTTTAGATTTGCTGGGGAGAAGCATTGTCTGAAATTAAGACATTTTTGTGCAATTTAGTACTGAGAGAAAGGGATTGTATCTCAAGGTTTGCAATGTAGGTGTTTTTTTTTTTCCTTCTTTCTGTTTCCAAAGAAATACTTAATTAAATTGCTAAGGTATGATTACCAAATCACTTGCAAGGAGGAAGTGCATTCATTCCCTTACCAATTTTGATCAGAATCAATGCTTCTGTGAAATAGGTTGTGCTCCATTGTGAAGCAAACTTTACAATTTAGAATGTATTAAACACAAGGTGAGTTAGCTAGACACACAGCTAGCCAAATCTGAAAATGTTTAACTCTTTTAAGATAGACCTCTCTTTGCAGAAGTGCTAAGGTGAAGACTTGAGTATGAATAATAATTTTAAAAATCCAATTGTTGGACGAGAAGACAATTTTTGACTCTTAAGAGAACACCTCTGGTCTAGGAGCAACCTCTAGTTAGAAACTGAAAGTATGAGAGAAAAGCAGGCCTTTTGAGTCCTTGGAATATACATGAAGAGCCCATGCTATAGGAGAGCAGAGTGGGACAAGAGTTCTGTGGGGAAAACAGAAGGAGGAGGGTTGTGGATAATGGAAGAGCATGAAAGAGTAGTGCCAAGTCTTGAACAATATAAACAAAGACTATAGTAAAATGCATTAGTCTTCAGCTAATGGTGGTGTTGTAATGGTGGTTTTGTAATATCACAAAATGTGATATTACAAAAATCGAGGATGGACCTCATCTATCAGATGGGGGCTATCTGATTTCTTAGACATTCCATCTTTGCCTAGAAATGTGTGATTTCCTTTCCTATGACCCCCATTCCTTCCAAACCATGTATTCCTTATTCAGCATCTCTTAACAAAAGTGTACTGATGTACTAGCAGACCATCAGGTTTTGTTTCTCAGTAGGGGTTGCTTACCTATGCAGGAAACAAGGATCTAGCCAACACCCTCCTTATCAAAAACGTTTGAAGAGCAAATGATGGGCAGTCCTGACTACTGTAGGTTGGGCTCTGATGGTGCCATTTGCTTGCAGTCTGTCACGAGTCCTGTGCAAGCTGCTGGGGTCCCACGGAGAAGCACTGCCTGGCCTGCAGAGATCCCCTGCAGGTTCTGAGAGAAGGCAGTTGTGAGAGCACCTGTGGTGGCGGCTTCTACAACCGGCAGGGAACTTGTGTCGGTAAGTGCATGGTTGGGATGCCAAAGCATCTTTTCATATTTTTCAGTTTCATTCAATGTCATCATTCTTTGTATTCAGTCATAACAACAACCAGGTTTTCTTTAGGACGTGACTATGTGTTGGCTGCTGACATTCACTTTAGTCACTGAACTTACATTAGGAACACTTTTGGCCAAGGTGTATTCATTCTAGCCTTATCCAGCAGATAAAGACAAGGCCCTGTGTGTTCAAAACCAGCTGTGTGGAGAGTGAAGAGCTCTCACTCAGGCCGGGATTTCCTCAAATCCCAAATCCCATCCACACCAGACTGTGTTCCTAATATATGCAGGACTGAGACTTGTAAAGCAGGGCAGGGCAGACCGACCTTTGGTTCTGGTACCAATGACCCCAAGCTGAAGCAAATACTCTCCATTCTAGCTTTCACATCCATGCCATAACAATAAAAATTAATGCAACATAGTTCTTCCTTGTGGCAGGCATGGTAACCACTATGGGGGAAACATGGCTTCAAGCAAGTTACATAATCCCTCTATGTATCAATGCCCCATTTATAAAATGGGAATTATAACAACTCCATGGCACATAAAGTAATGACCCCAAAGATGTTCATCCCATATCACACAGAATAATGACCACAAGGATGCCTTGTTTTTATCCCCATAACCTGCAAATATATTATTTTAGATGGCCAATAGTACTTTACAGGAATGAATTAGTTCATTTTCCTGAGGTGGGAATATAATCCTGGAGCTTCCAGAGAGGATGCAGCTCAGTGACACTTGCTTTTAGACTTCCTATCTCTATATCTGTAAGAGAATTAATGATGTCATTTTAAGCTACAGGGTTCATGGCACTTTGTTACAGCACCACTAGGAAACTAATACACACCCAAGTCTGCAGGCTATTAAGAGGATTGATATACGCAAAACACTTAAAACATTGTTGGTGTTTAATCTTCACAACAACTCTATAAGATATAGTTACTACCATCCTTATTTTCCAGATGTGGGAAGTGAGAGGGTAAAAAATTTGTCTCAGGTCACAGAGCTAATAAAGACCAGAGAGGGATTAAGCTTAGATCTTCTGGTATTAAATGTAACTATCCCTGAGTCATTCTACCACATCAGAAGATGTGATTCTGCCTTATGTACCTTTGCCTTTTTTTCCTCTCTTTTCCTTCTTACTCTCCTTTTCTCTTTCTTTTCTTCCTTGTCTTCTTTTTGGTCTTTAGCTGAATTGACTACCCCTGTAGACATTTCTAGGCAACCAGGTAGTGTCCTCTTGACCATAAATCAAAGTCTGTAATGGTTATACCTATCTTAAAGGCCATGATGACTTTCCTTCATCACTAATTCCAGAAAATCAATAAGAATGTGCAGCCTTGAAAAGTTTCTTGAGTTATGGTTCTCATTTTCACCGAGATAGTCAGTAGCTTAAAGGAGATGATTGGTGGGATTTGATGAATCCACTTAACTCAGGGAAAAGAGCTAGCCTGTGACAACTGCTTAAAGTGATGCAGAGATTTGTCAGTTCTACTAATGTAAAAAAATTTCACCTAGTATGAATGAGTCATACATGGCTTATGTAGATTTGGGAGAGAATAAGGAAAGGTCAGGCTGCCATTAGCCTGAGAATGTCCATCCTTTCTGTTGGCATTGCTTTCCTGCACAATTACGCCAGATGCAGTCTCCATAGGTCAATGGATGTCAAGTCTGTACTAGGCCAGAGGCCTAAAAGTCTTTCTACTTTATGTCCCCAAGGAGGCTAGTTATTGCCACTGACAGAGGAATGGTGACTCTGACCTGTTGCTTACTTGCCCTTATCTGGATTAAGAGGAAACTTCTTTTGGCAAAGTAGTGTACTTAAAAGGAGAGAGGTAATGTCAGCCTGGACCATGATGGGTGAGAATTGCTGATGGTGAGGCTCTGAGGTTAAATGAAGCAAGCTAGAGCTCCTTGAAGAGTGAAAAATTGAAAAACAAAGACTCAATGAGCAAATGGCTCAGAGGAAGACAGAGTACATCTGAAATGTGATCTGTCTGCATATTAAAATATCAGAAGGAAAACTTCGAGACAGGAGGAAGCGCCATAGAGCTAAAGTCATCATACATCAACAGGTGGTCACTACACTCTTGCCATGTATTTTGCTCCCAGTGGCATTGACCATTGTACCTTCTAGAAAAGAAAATGGGAGCTTACACCTTTCATAATACCGTCCAATTTCTCTAATCAAATGACTTTAGAAATATTCCTCTAAATGTTTTCTACAACAGTGATTGGTATCAGAATGTTACTTACGATGTCAGCTGCTGATAATCTAATTCAGATTAGTGCTATTCAAGGGAAAGATCGGCTGATGTTGGTTTAATAATTTATAACCAACAAGTCCTTATCTGGAGAAACCTCAAAGTCAAATGCTGAGATGAATCCAGTCAAGCAAATAGTGACATTCCCTCCCCTAACAAGAACTTACAGTAACCACTTTCTTGGGTAGAACATGTTTTGGATTTTAAAAACCTTAAGTATAAAGGGTGAGGTAATTCAAGAGGAAAACCTCCTTTCTTCAAGGGCTTGTGCTGTTATGAAGGGCTTTTCTGACACTAGCTAACATAACAAATGAATTGAGAGGTTTCCTGTTAGCTGCTTTTGTTCTGTCTTTCTCTCTGTCTCTCTCTCCATTCTTCTCTTGTTTTTCTCATCTTCCCTCTCGACTTGATCTATATTTCTTTCCCTTTTTCTGCCACTCTCTTCTCTTTTTCTTTATTCCATTTTTTAAAATTACATTTAAAATATTTAAATATTTAAAATATTTCAATTCAAATGTCATTTTATAAGTACAACACATCTTGATCACTTTTCCTTTGTTCACATGCTTGCTTTCTTTTACCTTCCTTTCTCTTCCTCATCCAGACAGAGTAAAGCACAGCAATTCTCTATTCCTGAAATGCTGAATCTCATTAGTGTTAGCATATGTAGTTGGCTTTTAGGAAATTACCCAGTGCAATTGAGCTAGAGCCAATCACACACTGGCCTGTAACTGCCCTCTCCCCTACCTCCTCTTTCCAACGTTACCTGTGGAGACCCTCTGCTCTGTCCAAGGCCAGTCTACCCACCTGTGTTTTGAATGTACATCCCCTTTTTACTTATGGATTTCTTTTGTTTGGCAGTACTGGGGTTTTAATTCAAGTCCTCATATTTGCTAGGCCAGTGTTCTAGCAAGTAAGCCATGCTCCTAGTTCTTTTTTTTTCTGCCTTGTCTGGCCTGGCCTCAAATGGTGACTTTCCAACTGTCAGATTTCAGAATCCACAGGTATGAACCACTCAATACCTAAGTATTCTCTTAATAACCTCTCAAAATTTTCTTTAAAAATATTTTTCAGGGACAGTACTTACCTGGAATTTAAAAAAAGTATTAGTGACAAAATGACCTCTTTTTCTTTTCATTATTTCTGCCCCTCTCTCCTTCCTTCCATTCCCAGCCAGAATCCATTAAAAGAGCAGTGAAAGTCACCAACTTCTCTTTTTCTGTGTCCAGTGAGACTGCTGAAATACGTGGCACAGCTCACTCAGAAACCAATCTGAAAGTGTAGTGGATAAGTGTAGTGGAGACTTCAACGTTATTCATCCTCTCTGCAATTAATGACACCCTTCTTGAAACTCCTTCCTTCCCTTGCCTCTCAGCCATTGTGCTCATATTTTGTCTTCTACCATTAGATCATTTCTTCTTGATCACTTTGACTAACCTTTTCTTTTCTTTTCTTCTCTTGTTTTTATTAGATGTATTATTATTCCCTGAATCGTGTCCTTTATCTATTCCTATCCTATACGCTTTCACTGAATGAATCAGCTAATTTCTTGTCTCAACAACCATTAACATGTGATAATCTTTAGATCTGTTACCTGAACTCCAGAACTATTCATCAGTTAACTTATTGGCCCATACCTACCCCAAACTGTGCTTATCAGAATCTCCAGGCCACTCTCCTTTCATTCTATGAGTTGTCCACGAGAGACTCCTGGAAGCCATTAGAAAGCTTTTCTGTTCCCTACTCTTCAAGCACATCATCTCTTCAATATCCTTGATTCAACTCCTAATCATTCAGTTCCCTGAGCATGGCCATGATCTTCCAGCTGGGCCCTCAGATCTTCTTCCTCACCCCTGCAAATGGCTCTCCAGGAAGAAGTCAAAGTGATCATCCATATCACAAATACAGCTATGTTTCTAGTGTGATTTAAACTGCAGAGCCTTCCAAAGGATGAGAATCTAGATAGCTTACAATTGATTTGAATTTCAGGTAAATTTCAAGATAGAATACCTTCCATATGATGAGAACCTAGAAATCAGATAATTGCTATGGGTTTTCCATATCTAGCTCTTTCCATTACTCTAACTCAGAGAAACAACTGTTTTCCTTATAATCCAGCCTCTTTCTAGTTTCTGTGCCTTAGCTTACATTGGGGTTTCACCTTGTAGAACATTCCAATCAACCTGGCCTCGTCTGGCTTATTGTTTGAAACACTGAGCAAGTTGCTCTTTCTCTAAGTTCTTGCTTGATTTTTTGGCCTTTTACTCTAAACACACACACACACACACACACACACACACACACACACACACACACACTATGTAAATATATAAATATATGTTATATTTCAAATGTATTTATTAGTATGCTTGTACTGACTGATCTGGATGACAAGTTTGACGTTTCTAATATATACTTCTTTTCTTTCTATTGGGCTAATAAGCTACTTAACTTGGAAATGAAGTTAATTTGATTTTGTGTTTCTACCATTTAGCAGAATACCTCATATAGACCTTCATAAGATTTCTGGAGGGAGGGTACACCAATAAGTAGATGAACATATACTGGAATATTACATGGAATTAAATGGCTTTTACTAAAATTATAAGTGGTATAATTGTCTTAGTCAGACCCTGAATTTCTGAATTTTTTTCTTTAAGTGGATAAAATAAAAGTATAATTGGAACATACTTTAACTAAAATTATCCATTATTTATTAGAAATTTAAATTTAATTGAATAGCTAGTGCTTTTATTTGATAAATCTGACAGCATCACCTTTAAGGCTATTTTAATCTTAAATCTAACATTAAATTGGACACACTAGTGGGTGTGCCTGAGTGTTCATTATTCTTAGCTCAATTAATAATTTCTCAATTCTTTCTGTATAAACAGAAAGCAGAGTCCTTTGAAATTGGAAAGGGAGGAATCAAAACTCTGTGGGACAGACTGAGACAGACATTGTTTTATTGGTTCCAGCTGTGAGCGTTGTGAAGCATTGTATTCACAAATACTGTTCTCACAGTTGTCTTTCTCTTTTGGGTTTTCCTCCCCTTTAGCTTGTGACCAGTCTTGTAAGAGCTGTGGCCCCAATAGCTCCAGATGTCTCACCTGTACTGAGAATACAATGTTGCATGATGGGAAATGCATTTCTGAATGCCCTAGAGGGTACTATGGTGGTGTCACTGGCAGATGCAAAGGTAAGGGATGTGGCATCATCATCATCATCAAAACTCAGTGAATGGATGGGATAAGGACAAATGGAAAATGCTGAAAGGGGTGACATTGATCAAAATGAAATCCATCTTTACAACTATTTAAGGGCAATAGATGAATACAGAAATTAAAAGCATGTTGGATGCTACTTGTGCTATATGATTCTCACTTGGGAATTTGTGTGTGTGGTAGAAAGGGCTACCTTAAAAGAGGTAGCGTTTTTCATGACAGAACCTATGTGTATTTGCTTTGGGAGTTGGTGTTAGAGGAATGGGAGTTACAGTGGGAGTTATAGGAGTGGCTTCTCAGTCGCTCAAGTGATTAAATGAAGGATTTACACTCATCAGTAATCATTGGAAATCATTTGGTCCATTGGAAATGTCAAGAACACATTTAGCATACAGCCCACGTGTGCTTGTAAACCATCACTGAACTTGTAAACTTCACATCTGTGAAGACAAAACCACCTTGGCTGCTCCTTCTCTGAAACATACACAACAGAGCTCATCATTCTCCTAAGGGGCTGTTAGTCTAAGATCTATGGACCCATCTCTCCTTATCAACCATCTTTGTCAACATCTTTTCTCACTCCAAATTCCTATTCCAAACTCCCTATTCCTCCCGGTTCTCATTCTATATCTCCTTTGTTCCACAACATCTGACCACTAACCTCTAGAGCCTTCTCCCTTTATCTGACTGTTGTCCTGAGACTTGTGAAAGACTCAGCCCAAGCCCTCCTTCCACTGCTTATCCCTTAGATTGAGATCCCAGTGTGCACAATGCAGGGGATATACATCCCTGACATTGGCTTGTGGCATAGTCAGATTCCTTTCTACAACCTATATAATTCTTAGAACCCTAGAATGTCAGGGACAGAAGTATCCTAAGTTATGATTCATCCAGTTGCTCACTATTTTTTGCAAAGGTGCCCTGGTAGTAAAACGTGGATAAGAAGTAGGTGAGAGGTGACAAGGGCAATGGTGGTAGCATAACTGCCTCATGATTTGTCTCTTCTTTGACTACAGTACTGCCTTGGGAGCTTTCCAGTGCAGGAGGAGCCAGGCAGGAAGTAGGCTCTGTGGTTACTTCTTCCCATCGTATTTTCCCCTCACTCTCTTCTCAGTTTGTCACGGCTCATGTGCCAGCTGCTCTGGACCTGCAGTCTCCCACTGTACAGCCTGCACCCATCCCCAGGTTCTGCACGAAGGGTACTGTCTGCCCAGCTGTGGGGAAGGTTTCTATCCTCTCCATGGAGTCTGCAAAGGTAATGTTACTGTCATTGTCATTCTTGAGGGACTGTCCCATCATAAGGACAAAGATGGACATGTTGACAATGATATTGCTTCTTTCTCAGTGCAGTTTTTCTTCTAGTGTATTGATCTTTTATGCCTATGTACACGTGACAATTGGCCCTGTATTTGTGAATCTGTGTTTGTATCTTTGGGTTCTACATCTATGGATTCAACTAACCCCAGATCAAAAATATTTCTAAAACTCCAGCTGCCAATGGCTCATACATGTAATCTTAGCTACTCAGAACACTGATGTCAAGAGGATCCCAGTTTGAGGACAGCCTGAGCAAAAAAAAAGTTAACAAGACCTCATCTTATTAGAAGCTGAGTATGGTAGCACAGGCCAATAATCCCAGTGTAGAAGGAAATAGAAATGGGAGGATTATGTCTAGGCTGGTAGTGGGTAGGAGAAGTGGAGAGGGGAGAAGCAAGATCTTAGAAATAACCAGAGCAAAAATAGAAAGGAGGCATGACTCAAGAAGAAGAGTTCCTTCTTGGCAAGCACAAAGTCAGGAGTTCAAATCTCAATACCAGGGGATGGCAGAGGGGGAGAATGTAAAGTACAGCAGAAATTTCCAAAAAAGAGCAAAACCTGAATAGATTACATGCTAAGTACTATGCTGCATCCAGGCATATGAAGTGTTAAACTGGGTATTGCAATAGGTAAGATGTTCTAGAGGTGATTTAAATATGTGGGTTTTATGCAGATTTTATGCATCTTATAGAAGAGACCTGATTTATCTACAATCAGTCCTCCAAATGCCCAGGGATGACTTTTTTGTTGCATTAGTTTTTTTTTGAATGAATAATCTGAAAACTAAATCATCTTGCGTGAAAACTTGCAAAGACACTCAAAGGTTCAGGATTTTTCTGGCCATCTGCATGGGGAATATTCTTTATTTTCCTGAGATTAAAACAGGACTCTTATTTTCAACCTTCTCTACTTCCCAACCACTGTTAATGTTTTCCTAGACTTCAGTTTGATTTTCCCTGAAGAACTTCTTTTTGTTAATGATGCTGAAAGCAAACTGGGAGTTACTAGTATTATGTCTGGAGTAAAGTGGAAAATCTTAAATTGTTGTTTGCCAAAGTCTGTGCTCCTTGGAAGGGGGATGGGGACCGTAGTGTTTGAGTCTTTTCAAAGTAGAACATCAGGGGCAAACACTTTAATACTTTAATTAAGTGAAATTAACTGCAACTTCTTTGTACATAGGACACCAAAAAAGTCTTTGAGCGTAGTTACAAGAAAATTGTTTAAAATATTAGTGCTTCAATGAAGTTTCTTTTCTTTACTTCCCTCCTTCCTTCTTTCCTTCTCCTCCTTCTCTGCTTCCCTTCTTTCTTTCCCTTTCTTTCTCCCTCCCTTCCTCACTTCTAGTCCTGGAATAAATATTTTGTAAAGTAAATTTAGAAGATCTTTTCAAAAAAAAGGCTAATTAATTGTATCAAAATTGGACTTGGGCTGGTTTGAGGACAGTATTTGGCTTTGATTTTCATCAGTCATTATGGAAAACAATGTACTATAATAGACTGTGAAATATTCATTGCTACTCAAAAGAGGACTCTTCTAGCCCAGCACTTACAGCTCACGCCTGTAATCCAAGCTACTAGGGAGGCTGACATCTGAGGGTTGCAATTCAAAGCCAGGCTGGGCAGAGAAGTCCATAAGATTCTTATCTCCAATTAGTCATCAAAAGAAAATGAGAATCAGAAGCACTCAGGAAAACTGCTTAGCTACTGAGTTATAGGGCTGTCACCAGGGGGGGGGGACCCATAAAAAGAGGACTCTTTCTTACCTGGGAAAGCAGTCTTTCCCCCAAACAAATTCTAAGAGGATTTGTTTCCTGGATGTCTCCATAGTGTGATGGATGAACACAATGAACAGTAATACAACAGCCAGTTTCTCAAGAGATACTAATGGCCTTCATACAAGTATTTCTGAAAATCCCCCATAAAAACCAAGGGCATTATGTCAGATCATTGTTCAGTGAAGGTACTTCTCTGGAGAGCTGAGTCAATAGTGTCCAGTTTGTTGGGTTTGGTTGTGATCCAACCTGATTGCTCTCATAGGACCTGAGAGACAGGATTCACTGTCTCACAGTCACTTTTCCACTCACAAACATGACCAGAACCCAGTGCATTTTAGAGAAAAATAGAAAAATCACTCTGACAGGATACATCTGGCAAACTTTTCTAAGTGGTTTTGACTTAAACATATCTCCTGTTGGTTTCAACATCTATTTGAGCTTTGGATTGCTTTCTGTATTTTATCCTTCAGCTTGTCATGCCTCCTGCCAGACTTGTGTGGGTCCGGAGCCCTCCCACTGTACCACGTGTAGGAAGCCAGAGGCAGCACTGCAGGTGGAGCAGCGTTCTGGGGCAGACATGCCCTCTGGCCATTGTCTATCCCACTGTAAAGCCCAGTTCTACCTAGAGAGCACTGGCCTATGTGAACGTGAGTATGCCTGAGAAGGTACTAGGTAGCTTGTGGAAAAAATCTTTTATTATTGTTATTATTATTATTATTACTTTGTTATCTTTAGTGGTACAAAGGGTTTCAGTGCAACATGTCAGTTTATGAGTATAATACATTTGATGAATGTCACCTTTACATCATTCTCCCTCACCTTTCCCAATCCCTCTTATCCCCTCAGTTTCGCTAGTTCCATTCTTACAAATGTGCATTGATTGTTGTGACTGAATTCTTCCACCCTATCTGCCTTCCTCTACCCCCTGCCCTTGACCACACCCTTTCTTTTCCTTTCATCACCTAAGTGCCACCTTCCTGGTGCTTATCTTGTTACTCTGTAAGTTGTTCAAAGGGGTTACAACCATTGGAATTCACCCTGCATATACCATACTTTAGTCAATACATTTGTGTACATGCGCATGTGACTGTATATGTTTACATATGTACTTATAAATTAGATATAACTTCTACATATGAGAGAATACATGTATCTTTTGTGTCCCAGGGCCTGACTTGTTTCATTTATCTACTTCTTTGCATATGATGTAATATCATTCTTCTTGATTAAGCCCTACAGGATGTTTGCTTTCACTTCAGAAGGTTCCAGGATGCTTGTGAATGATGTAAGGGTCCAATATGCAAAGAGAGGATCCCCTAGTGTCTTTCTACCCTTTTAACCATTCATAGTCATGTGCTCAGAAGATCCAGAGAGAAATTTTTTTTCAGAGACAGTATAAAGTATCTAAGGAAGATCCAGAGCTCATTAAAGATTCTGCTTTTTATCTTTTTTTTTTTTTAAATTGCTACTCTGAATAGGATTTGCTCCCTTCAGGACAAAATCTGGACTAATGTCAACATTTAACAGTTATTCCTGCCATTGACTTGCTGTATCATCCATGGAAAGTTGATAACATTCTAGAAGATTTGACTCAGTTTCCAGGCCATCTAGAGGAAGTTCAGGAGATGAGGGAAAGACATAGTTTCTGGGAGGGAGTGGAGGCCTCTTCTGTACTAGCCAGGAGCTGCCTTCCTTGTATAGAAATGGTTTAACCCTTCAATTATCAGGAGAAAAAAGTAATGGCATATATATATATATATATATATATATATATATATATATATATTTCATTGCCAATACAATATATATTCACTAAATGAAAATTTGAATGTAAGGGAAAGTAGAGGGACAATTTACCTACCATCTAACCCTGATTGCCTTCACCACTTGCCTGTAATATGAGTAATTTTTTCCTTTTTCAAAGATCTGAGTGCCTATTTTTGTGACACAACTATAAGTACGCTGCAGATACAATTTTGTATCGTAAAAGCCTAGTAATTACTGAGGCTTCTGTTTCAAATTAGAGCACATTGCCACACAAAAATGTTAGATTTTAGTCAGTTTAAAAGATACGAGACACAGAGTGTAACATGATGTAGTTAGAATTTATGAGAAATTAGAAAACAGATCTAGAGGCCGCTCACTTAACCTCACTGAGTCTTCACAATCAGGTTGGAATATATCATAACTTTCCACAAAGGGGTGTTGTATTTTTGGCCAGGATCAAAGATAGTGGGTATATAAAAGTGGCTGGTAAATGAAAATTCTGCATGCCTAAAATGTGTGAATTTCAGTCCATAGGCTCTGCTCTTATGGGGGTGATCACCTGCTCTCAGGGAGGTAGAAACTAGGGGGTTATATGGGGCTTGGATGGCTCACTATTCTGATATTCATATATGCATGTATTGCTTAGACTGTGTGGTCCCAGAAGCCCCTGGGAATACAAGGCGCCCCAAGTTAAATATCTTTGCTATCAGGTTATGA
Source organism: Dipodomys merriami (assembly GCF_024711535.1). NCBI lineage: Eukaryota > Metazoa > Chordata > Mammalia > Rodentia > Heteromyidae > Dipodomys > Dipodomys merriami. The sequence continues at coordinate 18,848,540 of NW_027206512.1, read as the reverse complement.
ATGTCACTGCATGACACTGTGAAGGTCACAGCCGCCTAGTAGAAGCAATGCGGCTGTCAGTCTCCTTCGTGTGGGGTAGAGGAGGATGGCATACTAATGCTGCAGAGTTGGGGCTTCTTAAATTCAAGAAGGCACCTTTGGTAAAAGGGAGTTTTGTTTTTTTGAAGGCTTCTTTGTGTAGGCATCTTTTCAGATGGATTAGAATCTAATCCCTCAGGAATGGCCTAATTGTGGTCAGATGTGGGAAGATGGGATTGACCTCTTGAGTCCCTTTTAGCCCCGTGATTTTATGCTCGTTAGCATAATATTATTAGGTATCACACATATAGCTGTCTACTCACATTTATTAGCAAATCCCTGTACAATCTGCACGAGGTAGGATGTTTTACTCAATTTGTACGTGATGAGAATGTGGTAGAAAGAGGTTAATTGAGTTGCCCAAGATTCCACTGGGAAACTGAATGTGACTACCAATTGTTTCCAGCCTCACCTGAGTTGTGAGAGTGTTGATTGATGTACTTTCTGTCACTTGTCCTGTATCTCTGGAAACCTCCTCCTTCCTACAATCTGTTCCATTTTCAATTCTGCTGAAGTGTTCTCTATGAAATCAGACCTAGAGACCCTGTGAGATTGCATGGAGCTCTGATTCCAGAGCTTCCAAAAAAATTCCAAAACCCTGGCGTGGTCTGCAGTATAGTTAGAAAAGCTGGAAAGGCAGAGAGGGGTGTGTGTGTGTGTGTGTGTGTGTGTGTGTGTGTGTGTGTGTGTGTGTGTGTGTGTGTGTGTGTGTGTGTGTGTGTGTGTGTGTGTGTGTGTGTGTGTGTGTGTGTGTGTGTGTGTGTGTGTGTGTGTGTGTGTGTTTGAGAATTTTGCTTTTTAATAGAAATGTTGATCTCAAGTGCTTTTTTATTTTAAAAAGAGAGAGAGAGAGAGAAAAAAAAACTTTTCTGGAGCTTTCTCCCTTTCTTGGAGTTGCTTCTGAGTGATTAGAATATTACTATAGTGAATGAAAGTGAAAGGCAGATGCATTACTTGAAGAAGTAATTTACTCCAAGACTGCTGGGGTTTCAGAAGTTATCCATCATAAAAGTATTTATTTTGAGCTATATAACACAAATTAGGAAGTATCTACTACATTTGATGTAATACTATTCAGGATATTAAAATTCTAGTCTTTGAACAACAAATTTATATATGTAACATATAATATAAATATAATATAAAATTTATATATGTGCATATATATTTAAGAAATAGTGCCCAAAAGAACACTGTTTTTGGAAGCTGTCTGTCTGTATTTTGTATTATTCCGTATTCCTTTCATGATATTGATTATAACTTGGGTGCCAGATTATCTTTAGACACAGTAGAAGTTCTAGTCACTGAGTTGGATGAAAATTCCTGAGTTATGGAACATGAATGGCTGAATGATTGAATCAATGAATAATAATAGCAACACATCCCTAGGTTATCCCTTGGGTGTGGTCTGTTCTAGAAGCCCATGATAAGACAATGATGGAGACAGTCTGGGCTGAGAGAGATTATAAACAAGAAGAGTTCTGCAGAGAAGGAGCTGCCACCTGCATGCATTTGTACCGTGTTTTTTGCATCATTCTCCAAAGAGCAAGTCACTTCTGACAATAGAGTTTTACTTATGTTTCTTTATCCTATGGCCTCTTGAATTCCAAAGTGAAGCTAGAATGGCTGGTACCCACAGGGTCTTTTCTAATTGTGTAAAATAATTTGGAGGCTTCTTTGGTCATCAACCAAGATCATGCAAGTTTATTAAATACCAGCATTGAGCATTTGCTAAATGATGGATTTTAGTAATTTCATCCCATCTGATCTCATCTGTTTGAGATTTCACTAGCACTGGAAGATTTAAGCTTCTGAATGAAGAAAGGGAAAAGAAACACCCATCAGTACCCTCCTTCAACATAATTAAAGCAACTACAAATAAATTAAGGGAAACCCACACTCTCCAATACAACATCAATAACATATCCTTTACTTGGTCATCAGTCCTCATCTACGGTTCTTCCTGACTTCTGTAATTAGTCTGAATCAAAAAGTGGCTTAGTAGGAACCTAATACAGAAGTTAGAGATGGTGGCTGATGCATTCTAATGTAACATCTCTAAAAAATTATTCCATTTTTCAAAATATAAATCCCTTATTCTTTTTGCTGCACTAGAGCCTTGCAATTTAACTTGGGGCCAGGCCATCCAATTAATGATGCAGCTTTGTCGCCATTAAACACTTTGGCAGTGGTGACCAGAACTGACTAGTAGCATGGTCTGGATGATTAGATTAGCCACGTAATTGCCCCAATTCCATGGCAGATTAATGATGGATTCTTCCAATTTCCACATAGTGTAGCAAAAGGATGAGAGCTGATACAATTGTAAAGAAATTACACATTTTATTTTTTAATCAACTTTGTATTACAAGAATGAGTTTTACTTACATATAATCTAATGTATTACCTCAGAAGAGATATTGTTTTGAGAAAGAACACAAGGATCATAAACATTCTGGCCACATCCCTCCATATGAATGCTTTTTTTTTTGTCTTCTTAGGGTAGATGATAGAACTTTGGTCAGTCGGTAAACATCAGGGAAATTTCAAATTTTTAGAAGCTGCCTTTTTTTCAGTCTTGAAGATAGTTTGCTTTCTCAAGATTAGGCTTACCATACAGGACAAAATTGCACAAAATTGTATCGATCTAATACTATTTTTAAAAAGAAATTTACCAGTAATTTTGGTCTATTCATGAATTTGCTTTAGGCGAATAAGGAGAAATAAAGTATCCTGCATGCATTTTGATCTATTTCTTTGTTGCTAAGACTCACTGAAGGCCTCAAGGCAGAGTTTTAATTAAAGAAGTAAATGGGCAGGAACCTGCCTGTACAACTTAAGGATATGGGCCCATTTATGAAGTTAGGATCCTATATAGTAATTGAATTAGAAACAGATTTTATATAAAACAACAGTCTTTGGTATGGTCCCTAGGGTGCTAGCATAAGCTATAGAAATCTGTACCTTTTGGTAATTTCCAATCCTGTTAACTTTCCTCTTCTTGCTTTTAAAACAAGGGTGTGCCAGGCTTTGGAATAGGAACATGAAGAAGATATGGTTCATGCCTTAGGGAAAGTGTTTAATCCTAAATAAGTCATTGAAAACACGTTGCATATGTAAGGGATAGGAGGAAGTACAAAAGATAGAGAGACAACACAAAGACCAGCTCTCTAAGAGAGAAAGAGAAGATAGACTGGTTGTTCCTGATGAACTTCTGAAAGACTTTCCAGGCATACACTAGTGAAAGGGTGAGGAAGGACACTCAAGGTCAAATACACAGCCAGTGCTAGGGTATCATGTTTAGAGAAGTACAGAGTGTCTGCCATTTTTATAGTACAAAGATCAATGAGAGCTGGAAGTGTGATAGTGGAGACAGGAGCAAGGGTCCTGTCACGAAATGCTTTATGTACTAAGTTCACCATTTATACTGTTGGTATTGATGGAACACTAACAGATTAGAAAAGGGAGGATAATTTGCTTAATTTGAATTTCATAAATAATCTCACTGGTGCTTATGTGGCAGATAAATGGGGAGAAAACCAAGTGGGACTGATTAGGGGGCAGCAGCGCTAGTCCTCATGAGTGGTCCTGAAGGTCTGTACCAAGGAGCCCCAGGGCTGGAGAAGCTTGAAGTGAGAGCAGGTGCATGAAAGGTTAGTACAATTTCCAGCAGAAGTCATGACTTATGTGAATTGGATGTGATATGAACTAAGAAGTGGATAAGAAATAGCATTGGGAAAGGAGGAGTTTGGGGCACCTATAAAGACCATATAGATATCTTAGCTAGGAAGTAGATTTCAAGCACTGGAGTTGAAGGAAAAGGCCAGGGCTGCACTTATGATCTTGGGACTCACCAGCATGGAGTCCATGAAGGAATGAGTGAGTTACCTGAGAGTGAGAAGCAGAGGGGCAGAAGGTAGAATTTTGGGAAGCTCTAATATGTATCATATGGACTGAGAAAGAGGCTTAAGAAAGTTTCAGAGACAGAGAACCTTTCTTACACTTGCTGTATAGAAAGTCACAAATGGGGCTTCTGACATGCCAGTAACAGGGACTGTCACAGGCCCTGAGGGAATTACAGAGGTGGAAAAGGTGTGAGTTTCTCTCTTAAAAGAGTTCTCAATCTAATTGAAGTCTGGGTTGAGGAAAATTCAGGAGCTATTACATACTCACTAAAAGGGGGAGGGGTGGTATGAGAAGGAAAAGGGAGACAGAAAGGGGAGATTGAATTTGTTTCACTTCACTCTGTAATTTTTATCCCATTTCATCCCAGGATCGTATGTCCTGGAGGATTTTGATATCTAGATCCTATTTTGAGAGAAGTCTACCTCAGAAATTGCCCTTGATACAAGAAGCCATGAAATTTTATATGATATGAAAGTAGGGATACAGTGCCATTTTTTTTTACCATTGAAAAGAGAAATAGTATCAATTGTTTGAAATTATAATGGAAAGGAAAGAAGGAGCAAGAAATTGCATCATTTTTGCTTGAGTCAGGTTGAGTGGACTTAACAACCAGCTAAGGACTCTAAATGTGGACACTTTCAGTACCTAGATAGATCAGTTATTCTCTTTCAAAAATATATTCAGCCATCATGTGGAAAGACAGTCTCTAAAAATTTTGTATTATGTGGAGGAATTATTCATAAAACTTCTTTCAAATGTCTTCCATAGATGCTCTGTAATGGAGTTAGTCTACCTTGAAGGATCTAAGACTTAAGACAGAACTACTGTTATGAAATAAGCTTCTATGGAATGATCAAGCTTAATACAAATCACTGAAATCTTGTAGACATTTCCCAACTCCATACAGCATCTAACTTGCATGCAGTTGTTTTAAAGATGCAAATAAATATCTCTTGAATTACAGAATGTTGCAGAGAAAAAAGAATGAAGAGATCTTCATTTTAGCATCTCCTAAACCTTTGTGCTTGTTATCTATTTGATTCTTACCCATTGCTAGTGAAGGCAGTTCTGACATTGGCCTTGGTGATGTTCTGTGGATATTTCTAAAATTGAGTTGGTGGCAGAGAGCCTTTCTCTTGGACATCTGGGCCCACCAACCTTCCAGCTTGTTTACTTTGCTTCCCTTTTTAATCAAACAATAATTTTTATTCATACTGACTGCTTGACCAAATAGAATTAATCAAAACATGTTTGTGCTTATATTGCATTAATTTATCTTTCTAAAGTTTTGAGCTCCATAGTGTTACATTTTTATTTCTCATTCAGGAGATGTAACAGAGAGAGCTAGGAGTTTAACAGACTAAATGTGAGCCTATTTGTATTATATATGTGTATATTTATATATTTAGGTGTGTAGGAACTATCATGTTAAAGCAAATTGTTTTTTCCTGAAAAGTACTGTGCTGAGACTGTAATTTAACTGTTTTGTGAAATATTGCCACCAGAGGCACCCTTCCATGCTTTTTCATCTTGTATTATACATATCTTAAGTAAAGGGTTAATGTATATCATTATATTTGTTTAAAGTTCACTTTACTGTTTCCATTTTCTTTTATAAAGATTCTAGGAAGTCTTAGGAAAATATTCCGGTGGCCTGTGCTAACAAAAAAGTTTATACAGCAATCTTTTTCAAGGCAATTAATACGGGCATTGGTCTCATCTCGGGAGCAAGCCCTGTGGCCTCTGGCACAGATGTTAAACTTACAGATGTTGAATGATATTGTCATGATGCTAGGGGCGGGGCCTAGGTTGTCACTTATCACTAGAAATGCTTGGGACAATAACCCTGTACTAATCAGTGAAAGTAGTTGATTATTGATCAACCAGAGCTGATGGAGCAGAAGTCCTAACTGAATACTAACTACTAGTGTGTAAAGATGGTATATGTATATTATACTTTATTAGGAGTTATAGACATAGAGATCGCAATAAAATTTTATCTGGGTCTTCTAAGTCTACTGGTCTGTAAGTCCTCTGGGTATTTAATAGAGAAAGCAGGAGGAGACTCAGAAGGAATGGCTCTACAGTTTTGTGGATTTGTTTATGGGGCAGAATGTGGCCAACAAATACATGGGGACGGTCATGGGGCTTTGTCTTATTCAGTAGCTGAACTGTGACTTAGCATGTAAGAGTTTGTAGGGAAGTGTTAGAGATGTGGGCTCTGATTGATTAGATTGCATTATGAAACACTCTCAAGCAAATTATTGACTATCTGTAGTAATGTAGCCCTGAGAAGGGACATTCTTTCCAGGACAAGCATTGTACCCTGTGCCAGTTAGAAATAGAGTAGATAAAATGGCAGGATGAACACATTCACCATCCAAGGGAAATAAGGCAATTGCCCGCCTTTATCCTTAAAGGTCTGATGAAGGCAACCATAGATATTTTTCTCTTCCATGCTGTTTTTATTCTCTTTGTACCTGTAGGTACTCACATAGCACTCTATGTTAATAAATAGTAGTAAGATTTATTAGGGCCTTACTATGTGTCCAACACTATACTAAGAATTTTACATACATCAGCCCAATTAATGTTCATAACACTGTGTGTAGTATGTACTGTTTGTGTCTGTTTTATAGATGAGTAAGCAGGTGCCTGGAGAAATCACTAACTCTGTCAAGTTCACATAGAGCTGTGACTTAACACTCTGATTCTCTGATAATTTGTTTCCCACATTCATTGTGTTTCAGCTATTGCCTGTCTGTTGCAACTAGTTTTGAATAGCTCTGAATGCTGACCATCTGGGAATGTCCAGCTTCTATCATAGAGTAGAAAGCACATAAACCTTTTGGAGTTGTTAGATACAGCTCTATCACCTCTTTGGTTTCACTTAAGCAACCTGATAAGCAGGGGGCATCTAGTGATAGCTCTCCCCAGGGAGATAGAACTGTGTTTGCAGCTTCCTGTTCTTAATTCCAGTTTCTCTGAGAATGGAAACAAGGGAAGAAAGAAATGTATGACTCTACAAGTGCCTGTGTGTGTTTCGTAGCCTTCCTCTGGGTTCCACAAGTTCTTGCTTTGAAAGAAACCCTCATTTGAAGAAATTACAAAAGATTCATGGTTTGTTGTTTGGAAAACCAAGTGAACATCATATTCCAACCAGGCATATTAACAGGAGAGACAGAGCTGCTATCTGCTGCATGTGGGGCTTTATTGATTGTTCCCTTTGCTTTGTTGTTCTCCCAGCTTGCCACCAGTCCTGTCTCCTGTGTTCAGGAAAGAGCTCCCAGAACTGCACAGTCTGCCAGTCTTCTCATGTACTGTTAGATGGGCTCTGTCTCTCTCAGTGCCCCGAGGGCTACTTTAACCAGGAAGGTAGCTGCACAGGTGAGTATGTAACATGCTGGGACACAGACTCTGGACCTATGTTTTCTCTATACAATGTATAGAGACACTGTAATTAGAAACCTTGTCATACCAGGAACTAGTGTTGGGCTGTAAATCCTTGTCTTCAGTTTGGCAGGTGCAAAAAGTATGGAGTAAGAAGAATGAGTGAAATTTTCCTCTTCCAATAGGGAAGCATGATTGAAGAGGAAAATTAGAATCAGCTTTGCTCTAGGGACTATAATATTTGAATAAACTGTGAGCTAGGTTTTATCTTAGCTGAAAGGTCATGTTCTAGGAAGAGAAATATCCTTATGGATTAGGTAATGATTTTTTTTTTTTTTTGATTGTAGCGGGGCTTGAACTCTGGGCTTGGGCACTGTCCCTACGTTCTTCAGCTCAAGGCGAGCACTCTACCACCTGAGCCATAGTGTCACTTCCAGTTTTTTAGTGGTTTATTGGAGATAAGATTCTCACAGACTTTCCTACCCGAGCTGGCTTTGAACCATGATCCTCTCAGGTCTCAGCCTCCTGAGTAGCCAGGATTACAGGCGTGAGCCACTGGTGCTCGGCTTAAGTAATGATTCTTACGTCCTTTAAGAACTTGAACTTGCTTCAGCACAATTCTTTGTTACTCCAGCTCTTTTTTAAAGTTTAAAACTTTTTCTCTCATCACAGGAATATGTGCACATTGTAGCATGTTTAAAAGTTCATATTAGGAAAAAAAGTAGGAGTTTGAAGGTGAGAGTCACTGATAATCCCATATTTCAAAAGCAACAACTTGTAACCCAGTAATGTGTTCCTTTTAGGTTTCTCCTTTTGAGAAGCCATTACATGGTTGAGAACAAGTTAAAACTATGCATTTTATATTTATTTCTTCCCAAGCATTAAGTCATAAGTACTTTGTTGTATAAAGACTGTAAACGAAGACACACACACACACACACACACACACACTACTTGTCATAGTTCGATACTATTCTACTCCTTTAGCACCCCTCACACCCATCTCTTGTTCCTTTTTACAAAAGAAATGGAGGAAAGATTTGAAATTTGAGTCTTAAGATACTATAGGATTCTAAGGTGATCTTTTAATCTCCCTCCTCCTCCTCCTCCTCCTCCTCCTCTACCTCTGCCTCTTCTTCTTTCTTCTTCCTCTCTCTCTCTCTCTCTCTCTCTCTCTCTCTCTCTCTCTCTCTTAGGTTTTGTTGTATTTATCTTAAGAACAACACAAATTAATTGGCATAAAACTAGTAATATGTCATTGCCTTTTCCAGATGTGGGACTTGATGGACAGCTCTCTTAGGCTTCTGTAGGTGACATACAATCGCTTGGGTCATGAAGAATCTCTTATTCTATGAGACTCCTTAGAGATAATTGAGGTTCCTCACAGTATGGCAGTCTCTTCAATGTCAGCCTCTTCCCCAGGAATGAATATTCTAGGAGACCAAAACAGAAGCTACAACTTCTTATGACCCACCTTCAGAAGTCTCACTTTCTCACTTCTGCTACATGTTATTGATTAAAGCAGGACAGCCCTGTGTAGGGATAGGGGTGTCTCTTAGTGGGGGAATAGCTTCTGCATACAATAAAGGGTGATGTTGATGTGGTTGCCTTGGAGACAAGCTACTGCAGATATGAAAGCATTTGTAAAGGACTAGGCATTTGGCACAGCTAACTGCAATTCTTAGCTTCACTTCTCAAGGCTACAGCAGAATAGAGCAAAAGGGAAGGAAGATAAATATCTTTCCTTTTCTTTGGCATGCCAGTCCAATATGTTTTTAAGAGCACCTTCTACTTTAGTAACAGAAATTCTGAAAATTACTAATTTAGATTAGTATAGAGTTTTATTGAATTGAGAAAATAGTAAAAAAAAAAAAAACACACACACAAAAAAAACTTAAGCACCTCATTATAGCACTATACAGGGAAAAAGACAAAACCTTCTATCCTGAGTCCTATTTCAGTTCCAAAAACAGATCTTTGTGGCTTTGATAGGAAGGAAGATATTCATTGCAATGAAATTATATCGCATATGTCTCTGGAATCAGGAAACTTGTCATAAATTTATAAAATATTTTAAAAATAAGTTAACATTCCTCAAATTCATCAAGTCTTAAATTTCAAGGAGGAAATTTAGAGTAAGTACAAATTTGGATGACTGAAGCTTATTTTTTTTTAATCTGGAATTTTTCCCTTTTCCCAAATAACCTTTAATCTCTCTAGGCCCATGGTGAGTTGCTTTAAGTACTCAAGCTCTGCAGGCAATGGAACTGGTTTCCCTGTCATTAGGGCTGCCCTTGAAAGCCGTTTTTATCCTTAAGAGCTTTCATCCAGCCCCGGCAGTCTCTCTGTGTAAAATTGTCTGGAGAAGGAAAAGTTCTGAGTAGCTCTAACTCTTCTCTGTCTGTGGGAAATCAGCAGATGGATGGTACCACCAGCTGCAGGGCACCAGGTCACTAGAAATATTCTGTCAGGGAGGAGGAAGTGGGTGGTAGGAAATCATTGAAAATCCAACGTATCTTTTGCTGGCATTTTCAAAGTTGAAAGGCTCAGGAATGCAGAAGGGGTAATGGGGCTCTTCTTCCAAGTACCTGTTCATTTTCTTGCTTGCTTTTCAAATTTATTTTATTTTTTAAAGTTTTGCAACTTATTTCTCTTTTTCTCTCCCCTCTCTCTCCTTTTCCCTTCCTCTATCTCTCTCTGTTTCTGTCTCCTCTCTTGTTCTCTCTCTCTCTCTCTCTCTCTCTCTCTCTCTCTCTCTCTCTCTCTCTCTCTCTCTCTCTCTCTCTCTCTCTCTCTCTCTCTCTCGCCCCTTGCCAGAAGGAAGAGGCTGTTGGTTTTGCTTGGAATTTGTGTCTGATTTTTTTTTTTTTTACCCATGTGCCAGGAGAACATTCATCAGTCCCAGCAAGCTCTCCTCAACTCCTATGCCTCACCTTCACCCCTTGGAATCAGACACACTTAGACCTGTTCATTCTTGGCAGAGAAATTCTTAAATCTCCTGCCGTGCACTCACTGCAGCAGCTGTGACCTTCTTTGATTCCTTGCTACCCTTATCTTTAAGACAGCAACTCACTTACTCACTTTTTTTTTTGCAGTGTTGTGCCTCTTGTTAACTTGGTGTTTTTCCCTCTAGGGCAGGCATAGCTTTAACATAATTTTGTCTAAGGAATTGGACTTCAGATGCAGCTTATGATAACCTCCTGAAATAGGACATTTTTTGTTCTTCTCATTTTAATTAAGTATAGCTGATAAAACAGGAATGCTAGTTGGGGCCTGAGCGAGAGAGAGCAGGGCTGGCAATTCACTTTAGTGAGGTATCTCAGTCTCACTCATTATGTCTCCCCTCCCCTTGTCTGTAAGGAATTCCTGGGAAGAAAATGTCCCACTGTCTTTGAATCATGGTGTTTTGGAGTAGAGAAAGCGAAGCACCTATGATTCTGCTCTGTGACTCTGATTTATAATCTCCTTATTTACACCAGTGAGGACAGCCACCCTGGTTCCTCTGGCTGAAGTCTTTACACTTCTAGATTCCATGTTATATTCGTGAACAGAATTCTGATTGAGCCCAGAAGTATAGTCTCTCCGTCTAGGATGGAGGTGCTTGCTAGGAATCTTTAGAAGATGACTAGAACTGGAAATGATGGACTGTGTTGCCTAGTCCATACATTTATGTGCTGAGCTACTAATTCCAATCCCGATTTGTTTTTCTTCCTAGAATGCCATCCAACCTGTAGGCAGTGCAATGGGCCATTGGACTCTGACTGTATCTCCTGTCACCCTCATGTCACTCTTTCCAGTGGGCACTGCCAGATCAGCTGTAAGGAGGAACAGTTCCTCAACCTCGTGGGGTACTGTGCTGGTGAGTGAAACCTTTCCAGGCAGCTTCTCTTTGTCTTCTATTTGTCCTTGGGTCTTGGATTTGGGGGTCTTTTTTTCTAGTGTGGGAATGCACCTCAATGTTTGTCCTTGGGCATTTTGTAAATATTTGTGAACTCAAATGGGCTTTATCATAATACATACAAATCCTGAAAAAAAATACCTTAGAGTCTCCTACTAAGAGGGGGTGAATGTGATACTTTTATATGCAACAATAGTGACTTCATCTTAAGGTTATAAAACATATTTCAAAACTTGCTTCCAACACGATTTCCTTTTGTCTATAGTATCTCCTGCCTTTGCCACAGACAAGCTTTGCCATGGGCCCAGCACAAAATTGTAAGGAGATTAATCCAAAAGTAGCCCATTTGTCTTGAGAAATGGGATTTTTTTTCTTATCTTTATTCTAGAACTCACTTCTCAAGGAAAAAGAAAAGAAAACTTTCTGAGATTTCAATAACATTAGAGTCATACCTCATTTGTGTTCACCTATCCATTTAGAGAAGAACATAGAAAACTCTTGTTTTGAGTGTCTAGTAGTTCGAGTAGTAATAGAGGCTCAAAATACAAAGGGAAACATGAGTATAGCAATGATCGTGCCAGAGCTTATTCTAAAGAGCAGGGTGTAAAGTTTGTTACTCTTTTTGTGTACACTCTCTATTAAGTTGTAGAGGAAATTCACAAAGATTTGCTACTAGCAGCCATTATCCTAGCTCTGAATGGTTTGAGTAGGAGGCATTGTCGGCATTTCCCATTTGTGTGGGTGAGAAAATTAAGACCTGGCAAAATATGACCTGGCTGTAGGGCTGGTCCTCAGACAAGAAGGACATTCAAGTGATTGCCTGGATCACAGTGTCTGTTAGGCACCTTCAGTGTGGGATGGCACAGATATCTCTCTCGTCTAGTCTAGCGGGAGTGGGTCCTAACAAGTCAGTGCCAGTGCTCCAAATATGGCAGGTGCTGCCATGGTCTAAGGTGATCAGTTCTTTTTGCACATGATCTAAAGACTAGACACTGGGGTCAAGATGTGTACCCTGAGAAAACTGAAGAAAATATCAAGTTCAGGACTACAGCTAAAAATGAATGGAATTCAATTGCACAGTCATGGAGACTGTAGGAACATTTTTTTTAATTTTTATTTTTTTTATTGTGAAAATACTGTACAGAGGGGTTACAATTACATGGGCAAGATAATGAGTACATTTCTTATCAAGCATTATAGCCTCCTCCTTTGTTTCCCCTTCCCATCCCTTCCTATCCTCCTGTAGGAACATTTTTGAGATAACCAAAAGTAGAAGCTCAGAGCCTAGACAAGACTTCAGAGAGCTGGGGACATAGCTCAGTGGTAGAGCATATATCCCATATTATGTATCCCCAACCCTGAAATAAAGGAGGAGTAACCAGAAGCCCTCCCTACCTGTGGTAGAATGTGAGTCTAATGTTAGTTCTGTCGGTTGTACTCAGAACTGTCTTGGAAGTGAGTAAATGGGAGATATCACTGCCTACTCCCTAAGGAGACTCTGGTGACACCAGGGGGTAGCTATTATTATAATTTGTAAGTATAGCTTTCTTTCGCATTTAGCTCTGACCCTTACATGAGGATATACAGGAGCAGCTACCTTGATAATTAAAGGTTTTCAGAATGATGTATTCATCAGCTTCGTGTTGGCTATCATGAAATATTGGAGATAGGTAACTTATAAAAATTAAAAAAGTTTATTTAGCTCCGAATTTTGCTAGAGTGAAAAAACTGGCATTGGCTTAGTTTTGGTGAGGGTTTCTCTGTCAGCTATGTCATATCATAGTGGAAGCATTACAGGTATGAGAGTGTACATTACCAAACATGAAGTAAAAGGAAAGGTAAGGTCCCATGGTACCCTCCGAAGGCATCCTCTAGTGGCCCAAGAGTGTCCTCCCAGGCCACCAAAGCTTCTACCACTTTTCAGTACCACCACCCTGGTGACGAAGCCTTTAAACACAATGGGGTCTTGGAGAACCTAAATCATACTCAAGCCATAGCACATGGTTAAAAAAAAAAAAAACAACAAAAAACAAATTAGTGATAGTTGCTGTTCCACTAAGCACAAGTTTCCAAGTTCCTGTGGAAGGGGATGGGGGACAAGATATCTTTCACGCAGCTTAAGAAGATGAACTGAAGACACAGTTAGCAAAGAGTAACAAGCAATTTATGTTTTGTAACACAGACATGAGGGGATGAGAATAGAGAAGTAGCAAGATATGGGAAGTATCCTGGAGATGGAACTTGCAATGTTTCTAGAACAAGAAGCACTTAAGTTAGACACAGTGAGGTCAAGTGCACTTTCTGGGAATGGTTCCACCAGAAGGCAGGTCCAGAGGTGAAACATAGGTGGGAGGCATCTATGGTCATTAGTTATTCAGCCTGAGGGAAGACTATGATACCGTTGAAGACTGTGGTTAAAACCATATTAGGGTTTTTTTTTAAGTGGCTGGGAAGTCTTCATTGGAAATCAGAATGTAGAGAACCTGAAGTTTCAAGCCCAAAAGGCTGAACTGGATCTTGAAGGCTAGCAGAGTTTTACAAAAAGCTATAGCTTGATTAAGTGTGTGCAAATCAAGAAATCTGTAAGTTATGTGAAAGAATGTGGTAGAGCAAGAAGAGAAGAGCTTCAGGGCAGAGATTGGGAAAGTAGTACCTGATCTATACCTTCATGATGGTTTTTGCATTTCTAATTTTTTCTGTGTGTAGACTCTTAAAATTTTATGCTGGAACATATTTTATAAATAAATGTTTATATAGGAGATTGGAAAATTTTAATGTTTCATGAGCTCTGTTCTCTCCAATGTCCAGAGTACTCATTGATAGTAAATTAGGTGATTAGGAGTTACATTAATTTTTTAAGGCTAATAGAAGACCATTAGAATATGGAATCATGGGACTGAACTAAATGACTCTAGAAGTCCCCAGTCTTAGAACAGGTCCCAAAAAATAACCTGGCAAGGACAAACTTTGGCTGTCCTGGGAATTAGTTGAACTGAGTAATTAGTAAGGTAGTAATTAAGTAACATAGCCCTTGTCTGGTGCATGGAAATCCTTTATTCATTTATTTTTATTATTATTTTAACACATTTTTTTTTGGCTGTCGTGGGGCTTGAACCCTGGGCCTGGGTGCTTTCCCTGAGCTCTTCAGCTCGAGGTGAACACTCTACCACTTGAGCCACAGCACCACTTCCAGTTTTCTGGTGATTTCTTTGAGACAAGAGTCTCACGAACTTTCCTGCCCTGGCTGGCTTTGAACTGTGATCCTCAGATTTCAGCCTCCTGAGCAGCTAGGATAACAGGACGAGCCACTGGCACCTGTCTGGAAATCCTTTAAGGAGTGGTATGATAATGTTTGTTACGGAGAAGTTTGACTAGTACTTCCGGTTGTTGAACTTTCAGAGAAGTATATTTACCTTTTCAGTAAATATATACATTTCTTTTTCTTCCGTTTCTTTTGGGTTCCTTTTTTTCTCTTTTCCTTTCTCTTCTTTTCTTCTCTTTTCTTTCTCTCCTTTCTTTTTCTTTTCTTTTCCTCTTCTCCCTTTACTTTTTCTTTTATTGTCTCATCGTTTCCTTCTATTCATTTTTTTCTTGCTTTTGTTTTGGGTGTACTAAGTTTTGAACTCAGTGCTTTGTAATCGTTAGGTGGGCACTTGACTGAGCCACGAGTCTAGTCCTCTTTGTTCTGGTTCCTTTTTGAGGTGGGATTTGGATTCTTGTCTATCAGCCGGAAGTATCTTCCTAGTCATGCTTCCTGACATAAGTGAGATGACAGGTGTATAGCACCATATCCAGCTGTAGGTTGAGATGAGATTTTGCAAGCTTTCAGCCGGAGCTGACCTTGAACCATGATCCTCTTAATTCTATCTCCTGGGTAGCTAGGAGTAAAGTTATGATTCAGTGCTCTGGGCCAAACATATAACTTTTTGAAACACTTTGCTTTTCTCTGTTGCATGGCAACACATTCATTCATTTGCTGGTCTATCACATTTTTGTTTCTTACACTGATAGGCCTTGTTAGCATGGGCTTTGCCCTGAGTTCAGGTGATACAAAGATGAATAAGATGTGTTGCTTGTATTTCGAAAACTTCGATTAGTGAAGGGAGTTATATTAATTTGCTAGGACTTCTCTAGCAAAATACCAGAGTCTGGGTTACTTCACTAACCAGCATTTATTTTATAATGTTATGGAGCCTGGAAGTCTAAAATCAAGGTGCTGACAGAGTTTATTTCCTCTAAGGATTCTTTAGTATACACATGGCCTCCTCTTGTTGCTTCTTCACTCTATTCTCTCTGTCTTAGAAGTACACCAATTCGATTACCTCTATATTTGCCCTGTCTATATCCAAATACAATGATACTTTGAGGATTAGGGTTGCAACATGTGAATTTATAAGGGGCACAGGTCAGCTCATTATAGAAGAGGATATGTAATTAGTATATTTTCATGGTATTCTTTGCACAGCCCAAGATCTGAGATAAGTCTTTGTCACAGAACCCCTCCTCCACCGACTAGATGTTGTACATGAGAGTGGATGAAAGCTTTCCGGAGCATGTCATAACTGACATGATTTTGAAAGGTGATTGAAAATTAGAGGGACATGGAAACTTGAAGTGTAGAGCAATCCGGAAATCCCATTTCTGTTCAGTTGTTCAGTTACTCATAAAGCCTAGATAGAATACTAGCCCTAGGCATACGAGTGGTGAGACATTATGTAGAAGGAATCAGAGTCTTTTGGTTTAAGAAGAGCAAGTTTTGTCATAAGGCTGTAGAAGTCTCTCAAGGGTTTTAAGCAAGAAGTGTCACGGTTGTAATTTCTGTGAAGAGAAAGATCTAAAGACATCTTTGAAGAAAATGACACTAGAATAGAAAGACCTTTGCAGAAATACAGCCAAGAGATCAAGAGTGTCAATGACGAAACTGTGGAGAGATGAAGGGAAGGAGTTATGGCTTCCCTAGGAACAAATGATACCTTAGGTTGACTACTGGCTGACTGCTATTGTATGGTCAACAAAGAGCAAAGAATGGCAATTTCTTGTGGTTCAGCTCTTAACAGAAGCAACAGAAAGTGATCTGAGAAAGGAGGTAGCACTCATAGATGATTGCTAGGTTTCCTGGAAATTAAAAACATGGTTGCAACCATTTACCAAGGGCCAATAGTCAGTTTAAGAGGCAGTGAGGAAGTCTGTGTACTTACATTTGGACAATTTGAACTTGAGATAACTAACAGTTGGCCATCAGAGGTAGTTGTCCAGCAAGATATTGAAGGGGTAAACAAATAGGTTTCTTACTAAAGTGACTAGCAGCTCATCGACTAGCTTATTCTTACCCTGAATCCAATTTCCAGAAATTCCACATTGTTTTTAGACTGAAGTGTTGCTTAGTCAGGTCATAGTTAACCTTATAAATGTTTAGATGACTTTGCTCTAAACTCAGGAAGGTATGAGGAGAAGCCATTAATTACAAAACAAGCAAAGGATAATGCCCCTCATTGCATGACCCCCATGCAGTGTTCTTTCAGGATCCTTGGGAAGTCCAAGGTCATCATAGGCCCTGAGAAGCACCATCCCCTCCCGTAAGTTGTGTTTCAGTGCTCTCTACAGTGATTGGATTTATTCTGTATGTGAACTATAACCCAAACCATCTTTGCAGACCTCTTAATTGTCCTTAGCTGTTTAAGAAACAAAATTACATCTAATCTATCATACAGACAAGAGTAAACACATCCTGGGAACAGGTCCAATAACCACAGTGTGTTCACACACATGAAGATGTCATAGGTGGGGATTTTTTTCCCCTTCAAGTCTATCAAAGCAAATAAATAGTGAGATTTAGGCCAGGACTGAAGGCTTCCAATAAAGATCAATGAAGTGGGGTGAAAGGAAGGAATGCAGATGAGTCTAACAGACATGGTTAGGTGCTATGGACAGTTGGGGGCTTTTCTGTACAGTATTTTTATTTTTGCCCACATCTCAGCTTTATCCAAAAGTTCCAAAGCCTGGGGTGCTTTTTCCACTTTTCTTTCTCAACCAAAAGCTTTTTCTTGTTCAAATAAAAGGTTGAAACTAAAAAGAAAACAGATAAAAACCTGAGGCAGAAATGTTCAATGGCAGAGGCATTAAAAAAAATATGCCTTGGGCTTTGTGGAATGCCTAATAGGTTGGTTATATTTCTAAGTTCTTATATAAAAAGACGAAAATACTGAGAGTAATATCACAGAGAACCACACTGATTGGTTAGATGGTTAGAATGATGAAATTCTGAGGGGTTAAAAATGTGTTACTGGTTGTGTAATAATTTTTAAATGTTGGTGCACTTTTCTCTACAAATCTGTATGGAAATATAAGCTAAAGAAAACAAGTATCAGGAAAGAAATATTGCTCAAAGCATTTGTTTATCATATCTCATTGAACTCAAGGTTTTACATGCAACAAAGATTCTTAGCCAAATACGTTTGGCAATGAAAGCCAATTTATTTGTCCAAGAATTTTGGTTAAGTTTAACACCTTCCTATTATTATTATTAGTAGTAGTAGTAGTAGTAGTAGTAGTAGTAATTGTACCAAGGATTTACCATTTAACAAATCAGTTTATGAATACAATGCTTCTTCATCAACTTCATTCATCATTCTTCCACATACCTTGAGACCCCACCCCTCTCCTCCATTTTCTTAATTTCGTAAGAAAGGCATTAAATTTTGTGAGTATATTCCCTCATTCCTTCCTCTCTTTCTTCTCTCTCCCTTTGACCCTACTTCCCACCTTTCAAATGTCCATTTCCTAGTATTTATTTTTCTTGGACCATAACTTTTTCTAAGGAATTATACTGTTTGAATTCTCACCTGAAAATACCATGCTTCGACTAATATATTTGTGTGCACTTGCATACAACCTCAAAGTGTTTACTAGTACATTTTTAAATTAGTTCTAGCTTCCACATATGAGAAAAAAATTCATTCTTTGTCTCTTTTGGCCTGGCTTCATTTAACATGATTTTTAACAGGTCCATAGATTTCTCCAAGTGATATAATATCATTCTTTCAAATAGGTGAGTAAAATTTCATTGAGTATATATCCCACATTTTCTTGGTCCACTTGTCTATTGAGGGGCATCTGAAATACTTACATACCTTGGCTATCTATGTTGAATAGTGTAGCAGTGAACATGGTTCTACAAATGATTTTACTGTATTCTGGTTTGTAATCTTTTGGATACGAGTGGTATTACTGGATCATAGTGTAGTTGTATGTTTTGGCTTTTTGATGAATCTCCATATTGCTTTCCAGAGTGGATGAGCAAGTTTACTTTAACACCATATTTGCACCAGCATCTATTATTGTTTGTATTATTGTTGATGGCCATTCTAACTGGAGTGAGGTGGAATCTTAGTGTTGTTTTGATTTACATTTTCTTTATGGCCAGAGATGTTTAGCATTTCTTTATGTGTCTATTGGACATTTTTACTTTTTCTTCTGTGAAGTTTCTATGTTGCCTTGTCATCTTCTACATGTGGGCTGATTGCTTCTACCCATTACCTACTACTTACCATTGTCTGGCTCGGTTTTCTGCCAGGGATCTTTTCCTGGGTATAATAATAGGTGAGAGTTCTGAGGACTTATTACCTAAAAATCACTGTGCTATTTGCTTTGAGTGAATTTACTATGTAGTTTTCACATGGATCCTCCAAAGTAGTGACTGCTCTTACCCCCATTTTACTTGTAAAGCCAGTACCTTTAAAATGGCTCAGAAAAATGACCTAAGTTGGGAGTGATGGAGCCAAGATTTGAACTTGGAGAATGTGATTACAGAATTCACAATCATTTGTTGTATGCCACACTGGGAGAATCAGATTGTTGTTTTGATTAGATGGAATGACAAGGATTGGTATGAAAAATAAGAGGCTGAGAGAGACACTTCTGTGAAAAGCTGTAAGAACTTGCTAGTTGGTTTTGATGCTAAGGAAGTTGAGTTAGATAGGCATGTGTCTGTGTATTCCTGTTATGTCTTATCCTTATTAATGGGATTAACTTTAAAGGAAACCATTAACACCTACTAAATTTTAGTAATGCATGTCCCTCTACATAAATGTATATATACTCAGATTTTCACAGTTGTAGTCAACAGCTATATAATTCTTTGTTTTATCCACCTAAATATGCCATTAGTTTGGATATTTCTATGTGTTGGGAATATTGGAAAAAAACACATGATTGATGTTAGGTGAAATGAACCCCAAGATAAGGACTCAAATGGTTTTTCTTTCTTGCTATTGTTTCTAACATATTTATAAGATGATTTCTTTGTTGCTTTGTATGTCTCTCCCCCACGGTATAACCTGTTTTCACTGTATTTGATGTTGGTATCATTTGTGAAGGGGAAGGGGAAAAACAAATGGGTTCAAATTGTGGACCCATGCAACAATGAGATGTACAAGACGTTATATCGAAAAACGAACTTTACAACTTTGACGTGGGGGTGGGTGGGGGCCTAGGGAGAGGGGGGAGAAAAATATAAACAAAAACAAAAAAATGCATGATTGTCATTTTTAATGGCTAAGGAATATTCAGTTATATCTGGTCTTATCTTGTCTTTTTCACCTCCCTCTTCATCTGGTCCTGGGCTTCTATCTCTATAGTTTTTCAATTTTCTTGTGCCAAGTATTTTTTAACACTTGCTTCTTTATTTTCCTTATCTCCTTCTTTTGTAATGCACTTTCTTTTCTTATTTCTCATCATGTCACCCTATCTACTGGTTCTTGAACTATGAATTGTATATCCAATCTCTCTCTGGAATTTTCAATGATTATCTCTTCTTTGTGCTCTGGATTTGTGTTTTATTTAAGAGATCATCCTGTCTGCAGAGGGATGATTGAATATTTCAAGGCATTTCTTTTCTTTGAGACTTTTCTATCAGAAAAGTGAATATGTTCTATACTTATGAGACCTTCCTAAATTTTGAAAAAATGAGAGAAAAAAACCAACTTGTTATTTTCTCCTTCGTGTGACTTTTACTAAACAATCCCATACCCAGTTTTGATAATGATTGAAAAACCTTGCAAACTTCAACCATAAGGCTCCCAGTAAGGTCAAGGCTGCTAATGTCTTTGAGGAAACTACGTGTCAGGACTGAATTGCAGAGATGGCTTTTGTGAGTCTGTGTTAATAGAATACAGCCGAATTAGATAGAGCTGTCCTCTTCAGTGTTACAGGCACTAAAGCTCAAGGCTATTCTTGTCTACTTTCCTTATGCAGATATAAATCTCTTTGACTTACTTATAATAGATGAAGACAGAGACTTACCAATAACTGTGATCATCAGCATCATTGTCAGTTCTATATCTAATGGCTATAGGTAAATAATAATAAACAGTTATTGAGTACCATGGAGAGCCTCTTCATATACGTTATCTTATTTATTCTGGGCTGCAGCCCTGAGGGCTGGGTCTTGTGATTAGCACCATATCCAAAAATGGTATGACATTAGGATTAGAGAGTTGAACCCTTTCACCACAGTTCACATCTGATAAGCCATGGAGTTGGGCTTGACAACCAAAGGGTCCCTTCAGTGGGCACACCTGTGACTTTGATGTCATTGGCTTCGCTGTCTGCTGTATTTCTTATTCGACTTTCCGTGCTTGGCAGTCATTTGATTTGCCTCTCTCTTTTTGATGCTCTGAGCTTCTGCCCACTGTGGCCTTCTAGGAGCAGTGAGATCATCTGCTAAAACAAAACAAATAAACATTTCATCTTTTCTCCTCCTATGTGCCTATATTTTCCACTCTCCTCCTTTTGTTTTGTTTGAGGGTGGAGCTTCCTTGTCCTCTACATATGACATCTGTCTGCCAGTCCCTCCATGAGCTGTTCCTTCAGCCAATTATTTTCTCTTCTGGTTATACCTTTTTTCTTCCTCATCCTTTCTTATTTACTTTTTAACATTACATACGTTTATTGGATGATGTGTTCCTATGATTTCTACACTAATTATGCACACAGGAATGATAACTTCATAGGCATTCAAGTCCCAAAGGTGAGCACATCTTATCTAATTGAGCAGACTGAAAATTTTAACCCATACAGTCTGGAAAACATTATTCTATAATCATGTCTGATTTTCCTTTTTAGTATCCCTGCACTTTTTCTCCATTCTAGTCCTCTAGGATCTTCGTATCTTCCGTGGCTTCAGTGTTCACTCTTCTGTTTAACTTAGATTATCCCAAGTCTCACAGTGGTCAGGTCCAGGCCCTCAAGTTCTTATAACTCATGGTTCTCTGAGCCATAGAGTCCAGAGTTAATAGGAGGTTAGTATAGTCCAAGGTTTTTAGTTCCAAGGAAAACATTCCATTTTTGTCATCAAAAGTCCTTTTCTTTCTTCTCCTATCTTTCTATTGACTGACTATTCAAACTATCCTTATTCCATATTTGTATTATTGCCACATCTGGCAGATTACAGTTGTGTAATGGCTCTTGGGTATATTTCCTTGTTTCTGTAAACATTGCAAAATAAACTTCAAGACTCACTTTTTCCTAGACAGCTTTCCCACTGGTCTCTTCCTTCCTAAATGCCCTCCCTCTGCTTCTCCAAATGAAGGTGACTCTTCTTGAAAATCAGTTCTGATTTATAAACTACTCTGATGCCTAAAACTTTCTGACAGCTCCGTGTTGCTTCTATATAAGTTCCTCAGCCTGATTTCCAAAGCTATGGTTTCCTTTGGTCCCTGAATGAATGTTCAGTTCTCTACCCTCATTATTTATCTTCCTCATCCACTCACCCCGCCACACACACCTGTGTGCCTGTGTTATTGTGTTTGTCACTGCTTAACAAGGATGTTCTCAGCCCGCATCATTTCCAAATATCAAATAACCAACAAAGTTCAAATCCCCCCTTCTCCCATTGGATAAAGTATTCTGTAACCCTTCTTCAACCTTCATCATATTGTGGGTGTGGCTTTCTTGTTGTCTTTTCATGATCATCTCTAGGAAAGGTTTCTGAGTGCTGTGCTCTGCTCCCAGCAATACCTCCTATGTGAACTTGCCATAAATGCTGTTGGAAGAGAACCATCCTCTGTTTTCAAGCTAAATAAAATAAGATCTATCAATTGGGTTCAAGGTGTCAACATACATAAAGATGAGTGGGGTTCATGTCCCCTTAGTATAGTGTGAGTTGATACCCCATCTGAGCTTTGATCCTGCCACTCACCATGTCCCTCGTACCCTTCTTCAAACTCTGTGTTCTTGCCTTATACTGTAGACTTTTCAGAACATTGTATTTGCCAACATGGTAGAAAGCAGAGTCCCATAACAATGCAGTCAGCTTGTTGTAGTATTTTTAGTTTGGTTGATTTGTTAAGAGTAAAGCAATAGCCACAGGCACTGAAATAAAGGAAAAATTTATTTGCTTGTTTGGCTGGTTGATTTTGTTTGGTTTGCTTATGATTTCTTTTTGGTACCAATTCAGGACTTTGAGAAAGAAAAGTACATGATTTTAAGAGCTTCTGGTGGTATAAACTCAAAGTAACAGAGAAAGAGAGATTCTACTCTGCTATTTGTTATTTTTAGATTGCTTCTGTATTTATATCTCAAGTTGAACCCCATTAATTTGAAAAGTGGCATTGGAACTCAGATTCTCGATCCCCTTTACAGGCTGTCAGTTTCAGCATAAAATTCTTTTTTCATACCTGATGAAAAACAGCTCTAAGTGTTCATTGTTTTAACCACTTCCAACTGTAAGTTGTGTATTTGCATTAAGAACTTAATCAAAGCCAGGAGGCTGAGATCCGAGGATCCAGAGAATCTTATCACCAATTTATGAGCAACAATCCAGAAGTAAAAGAGTAATGCAAGTGGTAGAGTGGCAATTTTGAATGAAAAAAAGAACCCAATCAACAGATAAGACATTATGAAAAGAAATCTCACAATTTATCTTTATAGGTCATTATTTATCAGCTAAGTAGACATTTCCCATAAAACCAACCTCCGAAGTCATCATTTCAACAACATATATTTAGTTTAGTATCCTCAAGCTTTAAAAAAATGATTATTATCTTTAGTAGTTGACAGAGGAGTTGCCATTTAACAACGCAGTTTATGAATGCAAAGTATCTTGATCGATGTTATTCCTTTCAACATCCTCACCCACCCTCCCTCTTCTTAGTTTTGTAGGGTATGCATTGGATTCTTGTCTGCATCTCCCCCCTTCTCCTCTTCTTTTGTCTACCCTTTCCCTCTTTACCCCACTCCACCAGTACCCACTTCCTGCTATTTTATTTTGCTGAACTTCATTTTGGCTTTCTAAGGATTTACACTATTTGCAATCTCCCTTGAATCTAGTATATTTTAGCTGGTACATTTCTGTGTACTTGCATACCATCCAACATATTTACTTACAAGTTTGTAAGCTAAATCCAGCCTCCACAAATGAGGGAAAACATGGTTCATTTGTCTCTCTGTGCAGGACTTCAGTTAATATGCTTTTTTTCCAAGTCTTTCCATTTCTTTACAAAGGATACCTTTCTTTCTAATTCTTTCTAATGCATCAGTAAAATTCCATTGTGTGTATATGCCACATTGTCTGGATCCAGTCATCCATTGAGGGCATCTGGGCTGACTCTGTATCTTGGCTATAGTGAACAGTGCTACAGTAAACATGGTTTGCTGATAGTTTTACTGTATCCTTGTTCATAATATTTTGGGTAAATGCCCAGGAGTGGAATTTCTGGTTCATAGAGTAGTCCTATGTTCAGTTTTATTGAGGAACCGCCACACTGCTTTCCAGAGTGGCTGAACAAGTTTACATTCCCACTGACAGTGTATTAAGATTTCTGTTTGGCTGTATTCTCACTAACATCTGTTATTGTTTGTTTTCTTGATGATGGCCATTCTAACTGGGGTGAGGTAGAATCTCAGTGTTGTTCTTATTTGTATTTCCTTTATGGGCAGAGATACATATCTTCTTCATGTGGTTGTTGGCCTTGTTTACTTCTAATTGAGTTGCTTGTTTGTTGAGGGTCTAACATTTTTAAAGTTCTTTGTATATTCTGGATATTAGGCCATTGTCTGATGTGTAGCTGACAAAAATCTCCCATTCTGTAGGCTGTCTTTTTAGCTTGTTGATTATGTCTGTTGTCATGCAGAAACTTTATATATACATTTATATATATAATAAACATACTATACAGAGGAGGTACAGTTACATGAGTAAGGTAATGAATACATTTCCTATCGAGCACTGTTACCTCCTCCTTTGTTTTCCCCCTAACATCCTTTCCCTCTCCTCTTTCCCCAACTCTCCCCCCCACACCAAGTTGTAAAGTTTGTTTTCAACATAGTGTCTTGTACATCTCATTGTTATAGTAGGTCAACCAGTATCTTGTTTCAGCATTTTGTTATTTCCTTTCCCCTCCTGAAATTAGAAAAAAAAAGTATATACAATGTGCAAGGCACTGGAATCAAGTACAATAAAAACGGGTTATAGCATGGGAGAAGAACATACAAAAGAAACAAAAAAGTCACGTAGTACATTAAAAACAACAGCAATAAAGATAAACCTTGTGTCCCTATCTTGGGGTTCATTTCATCTTATATGGTCATATGTACATAGCTTTTTGACCTTTTCTGCTTGTCTGGTAAGATTATCCTAGACATATACTAGTTATTGCAAATAATGAAAACCATGGGACCTATGTTTCTTTGGGTCTGGTTTACTTCACTTAATACAGTTTTTTTCTAAGTCTTTCCATTTCCTAACAATTGGGTTAGTGTCATACTTTCTGATGGAGGTATAGAATTCCATTGTGTATATATACCACATTTTCTTGATCCATTCATCTACTGAGGGGCATCTGGATTGGGTCCATATCTTAGCTATGGTGAATAATGCCATGCAGAAACTTTTTAGTTTATGCAGTCTTGATTATAAAGTCTTTCTTTGCTCTTCTGTGCTTCTAGATCTTAGAAAATTTCTGCCTGTGCCAAGAATTCCTAATATTTCCCCTATTCTTTCCTGTGATCATTTCATGGTTTCAGTTGTACATGAGCTTTTTAAGGTGTTTTGAATTAATGCTGGTACAAGATGATATATAAGGATCTAGTTTTGGATTTCTGCATGCGGATATCCAGTTTTGCCAGCACCATTTGTTGTAGGGGCTGTCTTACTTCAGGCCTATGTTTATGGCTCCCTTACGGAATATTAAATGATTGTACATCTATGGGTTTATTTGTAGGTTTTTTTGTTTCATTGGTCTTTAGGCCTGGGTTATTTTTATTTTTATTTTTTTTTTATTGTGAAAATACTGTACAGAGGGATTACAATTACACCGGCAAGATAATGAGTACATTTCTTATCAAGCATTGTAGCCTCCTCCTTTGTTTCCCCTTCCCATCCCTTCCTATCCTCCTCCCCGCCCTCCCACCCAATCCTCCCCCCCCCCAACCAAAGTTGTAAAGTTCATTTTCACATAACAACTTGTACATCTCATTGTTGCAGTGGATCCATCTGTATCCCTATTTAAACTATTTGTTTTTTCCCTTCCCCTCCACAAATTATACCAACACCAAACACAGTGAAAGCAGGGGTTGTTTTTGTGCCAGTACCCAGGTGTTTTCACTACTGTGGCATTGCTTTTGCTATTTGGGGTCTTTTGTTGTTCATATGTATTTTTGGATTGGTTTCTCTATCTCAAGGAAGAATGATGTTGGGGTTTTATTGAGTATTTCTTCAACTTTGTAGATTGCTTTGCACAGTATTGCCACTTACGCAAGGTTAATTCTTCCAATCCAAGAGCATGTAAGGGCTTTCTATTTCCTTAAGTTTTCTTCAATTTCCTTCTTTAGATTTTTACAGTTTTCACTATAAAGGTCCTTCACATCTTTGGGTAAGTTAATTCCCAAGTATTTTTCTTTTAGAGGTTATGGCAAATGGAATTGCTTGCCTGATTTCAGTCTCTGTCTTCTCATTGTTGATGTACAGAAAAGCTACTGATTTTTGTGGGTTGAATCAGATCTAGTAGCTGATAGTCTAGTAGTCAATAGGGTCCTTTAAATACAGGATTATGTCATCTACAAAGAGGGATAGTTTGCTTCTTCTTTCCCTATTTGCATCCCCTGTATGTTTTTTTCTTGCCTTATTGCTCTTGCTAGGAACTGCAATACTATATTGACAAGTAGAAAAGAGTGCATATTTTGTCTCATTCCTGATTTTAGAGGGAATTATTTATTTTTTCACCATTAAGTATAATGATGGCTGTAGGTTTTTCATATACAGCCTTTGTTATGTTGAAGAATGTTCCATGTATTCATAGCGTCTCCAGAACTTTTATCATAAAGAGGTGTTGGATGTGTTCTCAAGATTTCGTGACTTTGCCCCCAAAATGAGAATAAATCATCCCATCTCTCACAATTGTGGGTAATCCTCCCTGATCTTCCAGGCAGAACCGTTGTGATATGAAGAAAGCATTATCCGGTGATGACCACATGCAATTTCCTCCCAGCTACAGTATGATATATCAGAGGTTCCTTGCAGCTGCTGAGTCAAATATTAATTTTTTATCTGTTTAAATTTTTAGCCTGACTGCATGCTGGGCATATTTAGAAAACAAATGAAACCTTCTGCTGCTTAAAATGAGAAATGTATTTATTTTATCTGGAGCTCATTCTCCATTTTCTGACTTTTTATTTGGTAATGTGTTCATTCATTTGCTTGTTTAGAGTGTAAATTCACTGAGTTTATTAACAAGGAGGCACATATACAAACAACTGGAATTCCATCTGCCTGCTCCCCATAATACACATGCTCATTAAAGACCCATGATCCGAAGCAGGCTAAGCATCAGTGTGTTCTGGCCTCTTTTCTTTTCTCTTTACTGTTAATGAATGTTATATTTAAGGACTCTTTGCTGTAATTGCAATAGTGACAAGTAAGAATTTACCCACTAAGCAACACTAGCAGGAATCTAAGAATGGCTTCCAGATTGGAGACAGTTTTTAAGCAATTAATGGACACACACTCACCAGTCAGATGTATTTGAGGTCAGCCTCCCACTTCTTTGATTTTGGGCAGGAAGATCAGCTGTGGATCACTTGCTGCACAGATGGGGCTTTTAGGATGTGATGTTAATCCTTGCAGAAGCTGCTAGATTGATGGGTTGGAAACTCAATTCCTCTATTTTAGTAGCTGCAAACCTAGTACAGATTAAGCAGTGACAATATAAACTTCCTCTGGTGTGTGCTGTGAAATTTGTTTCAAATACCACCTTTGGGCAGGAGCAGAAGGGAGAAGCATTAAGTGAGGAGGATTAATGGGAATTCATTCAGGAGATTGCTGGCCTCTGGGAGGACACTGACATTTTCAGGATGTAATTCCTGACAGGTGTGTTGTCCCAGTGTGGGTCCAAGCACAGTCTGAATTCCTATTTGTCAGAGGGTGACCACCTACCAAAAGACCTCAAGAATTTCCTCCACATCAGGTTAGTTCTTCAATGACCTGTACATAGAATGGTCTCTGAGTTATATGACAATGGCAAGTATCACAGCAGCTCCCTAGGACAGTCAACTCCTGTGGTGTCTGGAGATGCAGCCATACCACTCTTAATTCCATTTAGATTGTCTAATTAATAACATTTGGCTGGCCAGGGAGATACTTCTGTCTTCATTATCTCAAATTGTAACTGACAAGGCAGTTGTAAATTGTCACACACTCAGCCAAGAAGCTTCTTTTTTCATCCTGGCTTGATCAGGTTTTTGAAAATCAGCTTGTATAACCCATGGTGATCTTTACCTAAGCTCCCAAATCATCCGCACTTTTACCCAATATTTTCTTTTTTTAATATTATTTAATTCACCAACTCTAATAGGAACTGCCTACTTCATGTTGCTGATGTGGCCAAATTGGATTCCTGCATTTTCATTTCTAAATGAATTTTGAAACTGACAATTTGTGAAAAAAAGGTCTTTCTTAGTCATGCCTCAAAAGTAAGCCATAAGAAAATTTTGCTTCCTTCCCAGGGTTTAGCTCAAAATCTTTATTCCCAGTTACCACAGTTTTCATGTTCTCATCTTACCATATTTTTTAATTTAACTTGACTAGTCTGGGATAAGCCCCTTGAGAACAATTTAGGATCTCTTATTGGCACAGAAGGGACTTCTGCATGTATGTGATGAGTAAGAATTGGAGCAGAGTTGAGAACAGAAAGAAATCTGCTCCCTGTTCTACATTGAGAGTGACTGAATTTTCTTGAATTGTTGGTTTTGTGCTATGGTTCTAATGCATTTTTGTATTACCACTGACTTTCTATGCAAGTTTCTCAGTTTAATCTGTAATAAAACCACACAGCACTCAGTAATAGACTGACAAACCATATATATATATATATATATATATATATATATATATATATATATTCACATACATACATACACAAATCCATTCCCAATTGCTTGTAGGATAAAATCCAGATATCTTTTCTTGACTTATTAAGTAAAGCCTAGCAAGGTTGTGACTCTTACGTATGTTATTTAAGATCCAGCCACAGTGCACTTTTCTCAGTTTCTTGAAGGCATCTTTTTTCTGTTCAGCTTCTGGATTTTTTTGCCTAATCATTCCTTGTTCTTAGAACTAACCCTTCCCAACTTCTTTTTTTTGGTAGGTTGTGGGGCTTGAACTCTGGGCCTGTAGGCGAGCTGAAGTACGGCTTGAACCACAGTGCCACTTCCAGTTTTCGAGTGGTTTATTGGAGATAAGAGTCTCACAGACTTTCCTTGCCCAGGCTGGCTTTGAACCGTGATCCTCAGATCTCAGCCTCCTGAGTAGCTAGGATTACAGACATGAGCCACGGGTGTCCGGCTTTCCCAACTTCTCATCTGGTCCTTTTGGTCCTTTTATAGCGAATTTTTGTCTCTGTCACTCTAACTGGGCTTGTCTGTCTCTGGACTGTGCTTGTTCCTCTGTTACATATGCTATGACACTTTCTCCTTGTTCCTGTGATCTTCAGTGGAACATTTTGGATGGTCTCATGCTAGTCCCCTACATCCAATGTTCTCTTATGCTCAGCCTGCTGATACACAGGTCAAATCCACTCAATGATTGGTTCCTTGAATATTCCATTGGGCTGCCTCAACCCCTCCACAGAGAGAAGGGTGGTCCTCGCTCCTTCTTTCCCTTGTGATGTATGTAGGGCACACTGGGTAAGGAGATGGAGTCTAGATAAAGATTGTGCTGATGGAAGAAGCCCTGAATTTGTGAGTTCCCGTGCAAATTTTGTTTTCTTTTTACCTTTGCCCTGTGCCTTACGAATTTGGCATCATGATCAGATGTTGATGTTTTTCAGGGAATACATGCTGACTTTATGCTTTCTAGTCCTCAGGGAGATGATCCTTGTAAGTGAGGAATGGACTTGTTTGATATGTCAGAATATTATTTGGCTACATATACAAACTATTCAGGTATCATTCTATATTTCAAGACATTTTCCTCCACCATGCTGAGAGTCTATGAATATAGTAACCACTTAAATATTTTTGTTATTGAGAAAAAATAAAATGGCTTCTTTTAAATGCTCAGCCTTACTTATATAAAATAAATATACAAAATGACCAAATGACCAATTTAACACTAGTTTTCCCTAAGCACATTTTTAAAGATTATTTTATTATTTAAAAAAAATTCTAAGCACTGAAAATGTATGATAAAATAGTCTAATGAGAAGCTCTTAGAAATAAAAATTGATACTGTCTAGAAAGAAACCTATGATCTGTCTTAGGAATTTTGCACTGCTTTTCATGCTGGTAATGGTTGATGATGTGTGCTTTGAATTCAGCCTGGGTATAACATGAGTGAGCTCATACTTACCCTCTTGGAGTCTCAGCTTCTTCATTTATAAAATGGAGATGATAATGTTGTCATCTCTTTAGATTATGCATTTGCAGTCATAAGTATGGTGTCTAATATGTACTTAGAGATCAATAGATATAAGCTGTAATTATACTTTTAATTATACTCTTTTTACATTGTCTTTAGGAAATAATCTAGAATGCAGATAGAATTATACACAAAGGTTTTATCATAGCCTTAATTAGAAAACTGGATATAAGTAAAAAATAAATGGTCATACTTCAAAAAATGGCTTTTTTCTCTGTTTACTGAATGTTAAACTATTATTTTGCCTTTAAAAATGTTTTTCTTTTGGCGGCTGGGAAGGTGGCTCAGTGGTAGAGTGCTTGCCTTGCATGCCTGAGGCCCTGGGTTCTATTCCTCAGCACCACATAAGCAAAAAGAAAAAAGCCGGAAGTGGTGCTGTGGCTCAAGTGGTAGAGTGCTAGCCTTGAGCTGCAGAGCTAAGAGACAACGCCCAGGCCCAGAGTTCAGGCCCCATGACCGGACCCCCCCCCCCGAAAAAAAAATGTTTTTCTTTTGTTTTGTTCTTATTTTTATTTGTTTATTTTTATTGGTAAGGTGATGTACAGAGGGGCTACAGTTACATAAGTCAGGTAATAAGTACATTTCTTTTTAAACACCTCTTCCCTGTTTTCTCCCAGTTTTTCTCTTGTAACCTCTGTCCCCCACAAGTTGTATAGTTCAGCATAGTATTCAGTGAGTATCTTTGTTTCATTTGTTCACCCCTTGTCTCACCATTTCTGTGCTTACCCTTGCTCTCGGCAAAACAGATCAATTTACATACAAGACAAAAGGTACATACATAAAAAACAGCAATAAAGGAGAGAGGAAAAAGTAAATAACAGAAAAACTCTTGTTTCCATTTCTTGGAGTTCATTTTGATAAGGATGATTTCATATGATCATATGCACATAGCTATTGAGTCTGTGCGATCCTTCCCTAAGAATATTCTTCCTTGGTCTCACCTTGTGAATGTTTAGAGTTCCATATAATTTATCATTTACAAGTGTAATTTTTTGTGTTTTACCATCCACTGTGTTTACTTGTAGATTTATAGGTATAATCTAGTTACAACAAATGAGGAAAATCATACAACCCTGAAACTTTGGCAAAGTAGCAGGTATAAAATTAACCAACAAAAATCAATAGCTTTTCTGTATGCTAACAATGAGAAAATTGAGTCTAAAATCAGGAAAGCAACTCCATTCGCAATAGCCTCAAAAAAAAAAAAAACCCAAAAAAGCAAAAACAAAGATGTGAAGGATCTCTACAGTGATAACTTTAAAAATCTGCAATTTCATGCAGTCCCATTTGTCCAACCTTTCTTTCATTTGTTGTGTTTCTGGGTCTCTATTAAGAAAATTTCAGCCTGTGCCAAGGAGACCTAGGGTTTCTCCTATTCCATCCTGTAATGTTTTCAGAGTGTTTGCTTTGACTCCGAGGTCTTTGATCCATTTGGAGTTGATTCTGGTGCAGGGTGATATATAAGGATCTAGCTTTAGTTTCCTACAAGTGATTAACCCATTTTGCCAGCACCATTTACTGAAGAAGCTGT
Organism: Dipodomys merriami; assembly: GCF_024711535.1. NCBI lineage: Eukaryota > Metazoa > Chordata > Mammalia > Rodentia > Heteromyidae > Dipodomys > Dipodomys merriami. The sequence goes on along the minus strand of NW_027206512.1, from coordinate 18,816,827 downwards.
CTTTCTTCCATTCTGTTTTTTTAGCTCCCTTATTGAAGATTAGATGGCTATATGACTGTAGGTTCATTTCTGGGTTTTCAATTCTATTCCATTGGTCCTGAGATCTTTTCTTGTGCCAGTACCAAGTTGTTTTCATTACTATGGCTTTGTAGAAGAGTTTGAAATTTGGTATTGATATTCCTCCAGCACTGTTCTTTCTGTTAAGGATCGTTTTTGCTATTGAGGTCTTTTATTGTTCCATATGATTTTTTGGATTGCTTCTTCTATTTCCTTGAAGAATGAGATTGGAATATTGATAAGTATTGCACTGAATTTGTAGATAGCCTTGGGTAGTATTGCCATTTTCACGATGTTGATCTTTCCAATCCAGGAGCATGGGAGTTTTTGCCACTTTCTAAGTTCTGTTTTGATTTCCTTTTTCATGTTTTTAAAGTTTTCGTCATAGAGGTCCTTCACTTCTTTGGTTAAGTTAGTTCCTAGGTATTTTATTTTTTGTGGGGCTATTATGAATAGAGTTGCTTTCCTGATTTCAGCCACACTTTTCTCATTGTTGGCATACAGAAAAGCCATTGATTTTTGAGGGTTAATTTTATACCCTGCTACTTTGCCAAAGTTTTGAATCACAGCAATCCCACTTTTGGGCATATATCCAAATGATCACAAACAAGACCATACTAAAGCTACCAGCACAACTATGTTTATTGCAGCATTATTTACCATAGCTAAGATATGGAACCAACCCAGATGCCCCTCAGTAGATGAATGGATCAAGAAAATGTGGTATATATACACAATGGAATTCTATGCCTCCATCAGCAAGAATGGCACCACTCCATTTGTTAGGAAATGAAAAGACTTGGAAAAAAATTATACTAAATGAAGTAAGCCAGGCCCAAAGAAACATAGTTTCCATGGTTTCTCTTATTTGTAATAACTAGTATATGTCTGAGACAAGCAGAAAAGTTCAGATAAGATGATGTTAGGTAAAATGAGTAACTACTATAATCTCAGCTATGTAAAAAATTCTGTATCTGTACAATTATATTAAAATTTTAGAAAATGTCAGTAATTACTAGTTACTAACTCTGAAAGGCATTCCTAGAATGATTTCGATGTTTGTTTAGTTTGTGAGAATACTCTTTACATTTTTTCCATATATTGCTTTACAGTCAGAAATATAAAACTTTAAGATACTTGTGTAAACCCCACTAGGCTGCTCTCCTGTGCAGATCACAGCAGTTCCCAGGCTTGAGTCTACAGTTTGCTTGACGGAGGTACCCAGTGGGAATGGCCACTTGTAGCTACCATGTCTGAATTCTGTGGTCTGCCCTAGAGCACTATACTTTTTAGGTTGTAAGTCAGAGCCTAGGTATTAATTCTCAAAATCTTGTTGCTCTGATTTCTGGCTTCCTTCCCTGTGTGTCATTACTCATTTTGAGATCTCCCAAGGAATTTTTTCCTACAAAGAGATTTTTGACTTCAGGCCTCTGAGGACAAAGGTATTTCCTAGGTTTTAGAAATTTATTATTCTTTCTGCCTTGATTTAATAAAAATCAGTCAACTAATCCTCAGAGCAGGATTCCAGAGCATTATTAAAGTAGGGGCTTGTACTGACAAGATTGGAAAGGGAGGTTTATGCAAATGGGTTGATATGGGAACCCCTTCAGATTGTTGTTGCTTTGGAATGAATTTATTCACAAGATTTGATGTTTAATATTGCCTATTTGGTAGGCAGGTGCTCTACTGCTGAAAACCCTTTTATTTCTTGGTTATTTTTGAGATAGGCTCTCACATTTTGCCCCGGCCTGTGCCTAGACCATAATCATCCTATTTTATGCTTCCTGCCATAGTTGGATGACAAAAATGAGTTACCCTTATGTCTAGCTTGTGAGGTTTTTTTTGCCCAAGTTGGTCTTAGAACTGTGATTCTAGTCATCTCAGTCTCCCATGTATCTGGGATTTTAGACATGAACAACCTTGCCCAGCTTCAGTATGACTTATAAAACCATAGACTGAATACAAATAGTTAACAGAATCACAAAGTTCAACTATCTGAACTCTAGTACTTATAATCCCCTGTGTAAGATAGAACTGTAAACTAACTTGGATTAATGTGATGCTCTGGGCAACTGGCAGTTGACTGTTTTATATTTTCAGATGTCACTTATTGATTTCTGCTTTGCCTCTGGGTACTCTATCATAAAATGTGATAAGTCTAGGTATTGAGTGATGATTTAAAAACATGTGTATGTGGTACTAGAGATCAAGTCCTAGTTTTGAGCATGCTAAATGTGTGCTCTACAACTGAGCTATATCAGCAGCACTCATCAATGCCTTCTTAAGATTGCTTTAACACGGAGCCCTGGAAAGAAAGGAAAGGCCTGAGTGATTTCAGTCTCTGTAATTCTTGAACCCTGTCCACTGGCTTCTGGTGTCTGTTTAAGCAAAGCCAGTCACATTTGGCTTAAGACATCCTGAGACATTCTTAGGAGGATAGACGTTGAGGATTGTTGGGGTAATCCTATACTTAGTCACTCAGTTGTTGGCCAGGGAAGAAGAGCTGGATGAACATAAACACCAGGTAAATTAGACCAAGAGATTGCAGCGAGAGCTTCACAGAGGAATGCTGGTTGTAAGTTCCATGTGTTCCATAGATGTCAGGTAGGATGAGAAGATAGAGTGAGCCAAAGGGTTTAGTCAATGGACACTAGAGCTCTTTTCAAGAGCAACATTACAGTTGAATTGTGGAGACTGAAGACAGATTTTGGTGAGGTGGCGGACTTAGAAAAGTGAAGGAAAAGCTGGGGCATCTGTAGGAAAAAAAATTCCTGTGGGAAGGAGGTGGTGCATATGGCAGTTGGGGTTGAAAGGAAGAAGAGAAATGGGGAAGAAAAGGTGGAATAGTATTGAGAATATGGCTAAGAACTAGGTAGACAAATTATGGGAAAGTGGAAAACATGAGAGAAAAATGGGTTCAGCTAATGTTCCAAGTTGAGAGGTATGAAGGGAAGGTGTGTATTCACATTGAACCACGTGGAGTAGATGAGATCATCAGAGAGGATGTGACTGGGTGGGTACAATAGGGTGGTGACTTGGGATGAATAGTGAGGATTTCATGGTGACTGCTGGGCTGTCACCCTGCACTGGCTTTCTTCAGACATAATTAATACAATTATACTCACTTAAATAGCTTCTAGAGAGCACCAAGAAAGAACAGGCACATCCATAAACATTTATTATACCCACTGTATACCACAGAGCTCTGCCCACTTTCCCTTCAAAGCTCTCACTAGGTGATTATTCTTTTTTATTTCTTTAATTGCACACTAGAGAAAGTTTCAGTTAGATACAACTGCTCTTTAGAACCACCAAACACCTACAGATCTTGTCAGTGCAGGAATGCTCCGCACACATTTGCTTTGAGGTCGAAGAAGCCATAACTTTTCACCGAACAGTGCCTTGAAGCAGTAGTGTTTCCAAGGCTGACATTTTACCCGCTTGCTTATGTAGTCATAGATCACCTTCTTTTGCTCTAGCAGCTTTCCAAACTACTTGAACTTCACTTTGCACACCTAGGTTGTGCTTCTGAAATGCAAGAAAGACACTGGATAAAGAACAAAATGCTTGGTGTCATGTCAACATGGACACTTCACACCTCAACAGGAGGAATGAATGGGCCTCTGTTTCACACTCCCTCCATGTATTCATCACCTCCTTCATAACTTACTGAAGGGCTTGTAGTAAGGATTGATTTGGCTCTTAGGATAACACGAATTGTCTCTAATAGTCACAAGAGGCTGCTTGTAGTTTGAGACTCCCAAAGTTCAGAAAAAGGTCAGGACCTTTTGTCTTTCTGTGCCTAGAAGATTTGGCATTTCTGAAGATGCGGTTTTGACTTCACCTCTGGGGTGCTATAAAGAAAAAGCCTCTCATGCTGATGAGGGGTACTCAGGATAGAAACTATTTGCTTTTGGTTCAGGGGATATGTCTGGATGATCGACAGTTCACTATCACCACGAGTATAAGAGAAAGACCTGCTTGAACAGCACTTAGGGCAGATAATCTGTGTTACTGGCATAGATTATTTTTTTAGTAAAAATGTAGATGGAAAGTCTCTGTGTATCCGGGTGTTGAGTTGAAATGAGCTATCTGAGCTCTGTATTAGCATATAAAACCAGGACCCCCGTTTTTCCCCTCTTCCTATGTCTGTACTCCTTTTGATTTTGGTAGGTAGTTCTAGATGTGGGGTCTTCTTGTGCCTCATTGATGAGGCACAGAGGGTAATTACCACTTGAAAGCGGTGGAAGTTTTCACCCAAATGGAAACTGAACACAATCAAGTTCTTTATTAAAGGATGACTATTATACGAGCAAGAACAAGTGCGTGCTGCCTGAATGATATAATTTGTTTTATAGCTTTAATCACAGCTGGCATGACTGGGCTGAGACGAACTGGGTAGCAGGCCATAAAAATGATTTTTCAACTCACAACTGTTTCTTTATAACTTTTTTTTCTAGTTAAAGACTAAAATTTTCTGGCAACTCAATCCTATTATCTAGGAACCACAGCACCCCTACTCTCCCTGGCACTGGAGGTCCATGTGGAGAAGGGGCTTTGTGGAGGGCTCTGGAGCACCAAGAAAGACTGCACTTGAGTGCTCTGGCTCTGGGGGAGGAGATACTGGCAGTATTGATCTTTCAGCAGATCCCTGTATCCCCAGCAAATATCTAACACACAGTGACCCAGGACTTGAAGGTTGTTCAGTTGGAATGGGATGAAAACCCAATTACTGTGCTGAGTCTAGCCATTTGCTTAAAAATTCCAAATACATGATTTGTACAGGTCCCAAGCTACTAATTTCCTGACATGATCTACCTCTGGGCTAAACTCTCTTGCTGTCTGTGCTGTGCTTGTGGTATTTAGACTTGGTGCTCATGAGCATCCTTGCTTTCTCCCTCCTCTCTGTCCTCTCTAGATTGCCATCCTCTGTGTCAGTTGTGCACAGCTGATCTGCATGACACTGGCAGCACCTGCCTGAGATGCCAGAATGCCCGCCACCTGCTGTTCAGAGACCACTGTGTTCCCCACTGCCCCTCGGGACACTATGCAGAGAGGGGAGCTTGTAAAAGTAAGTACTGGCTTCAGGGCCGGAGGACCCTTGTGAAGTTCTGTTCGTTCGTGTGTGTGTGTGTGTGTGTGTGTGTGTGTGTGTGTGTGTGCGCGCGCGCGCGTGCGCGCGCTTGTGTTCCAGTAGTGGGGCTTGAACTGAGAGCCTCATGCTCTCCCTTAGCTGACACTCTATCACTTGAGCCACACCTTGAAGCCCAGTGAGTGCTCTTTGGGGGCCTTGTTTGAGGCACATAAGGCTACTGTGGAAGGGAGAATGACTTCATGGTCTGTCTGTGTCATGTCTCTTCTCCTGCAGGGTGCCACCCCTCCTGTAGATCATGTCAGGGTGGAGGCCCTTTCTCCTGCTCCTCATGTGACACCGGCCTTGTTCTGACCCACATTGGGACCTGCAGTATCACCTGCTTTCCTGGACATTACCTTGATGACAACCGTGTTTGCCAGCGTAAGTTTTTCATGCCCTTTCTCTTCTCTTGCCCTTCTGGGGGTCTTGGGACAGAGGTGAAGTTCTTGCTCACACCTTCTCTTCTGGTAACATGGGTTTCTAAGAGCAAGAAAAAGCTAATCTAACAGATGCCATTAGCACTTATAGCTCAGATACTAACCTAACTGTTTGCCTCTCTGACTGCTATCTGTGTGATCTAGAGTAGGTTATTCAACTTCTCTGTTCCAATTATTTCATTTACAAAATAAAAGTGTTAATGTGTCCTATCTTCACGGCTTGATCGCAGGCAGAAAGTGGAGCTCGCCCTAGGATTGTCAGCGGACCAAATACTTCCAAAGATTGAATTTGTTTTCTGCAGGTTTTTGGTGATACTGACAGTGTACAAGGCTTTACGTGTTTCAAAGCATTCATTTCTGTCCAATGGTAGTTATTTTTCGTACACAAGTTGTATGTATAGATGTCTTATTTCTCAAGTAAGTTGGGATGTGATTAATTACCTTGAGTCAAGCACAAACAAAGACTTCGGATATATTAGGGGAAGGGCAGACCTGGATGGAAAGAAAATTAGGAAATCCTTCACAGATGAAGGAACATATGTGATAGGCTGAGGCAGCTTACTTTATTTCCATCACTAAAGTGTCATTTAAAAAATTGTTATTCTTTGGAAAGTGACAGTGAACAAGTACCGTGGTGATATTTCAATTTTATGTTCTAGGAAGTACCAAGTGGATAGCATTATATAGACCAGTGGCTAGAAGAGGAGATTCTACAGGCCGGGGACTGAAGTTCACTATTACCAGTTATTACCAGTAATAACTTAGTCAACCTCTGGGCTCAGTTTCTTTTTGTGTAAAAGGGTACCTACATTTTAGTGCTGTGGTATTTGACACAGTCCCTAGAAGAGGAAGTTCCCTCTTCGTATAAACTGTTATCATCTTCAGCATCCGGAATGAAAGGCAAATCATGCAAAACAAAATATTTACATAGCTATCAGCAGAAAGAAAGCTATTAATGTTAGTTCATTGAGATGATATTGATGAAGTTATATGGAACTCACACTTTTCCATCATCTGTTGATAACAAAATACTGAAGATAGATTGGTGAATACTAGATATAGAAACCTTTTTCTGAACCAATTCAAATATTTCGTGTGTGTGTGTGTGTGTGTGTGTGTGTGTGTGTGTGTGTGTGTGTGTGTGTGTGTGTGTGTGTGTGTGTGTGTGTGTGTGTGTGTGTGTGTGTGTGTGTGTGTGTCTATGTCCTGATCCTGGGGCTTGAACTCAGAGCCTCAAACTCCCTCTTAGATTTTTCACTCAAGGTTGGCCCTGTACCACTTGAATCACACTTCAACTTCTGCAATTTTTTTTGCTGGTGAACTAGAGATAAGTGTCTCAATGACTTTTTTTTTGGTCATGAGGCCTGAAATCTGGGCCTGGGCACTGTCCCTGAGCTCTTCAGCTCAAGGCTAGCACTCTACTACTTGAATCACAGAGCCACTTCTGGCTTTTTCTGTTTATGTGGTACTGAGGAATCGAACCCAGGGCCTCATATATGCAAAGCAAGCACTCTACCACTGATCCACCTTCCCAGTCCTCAAGGACTTTTTTGACTGACTGATTTTGGGACCATGGTCCTCAAACCTCAGCCTCCTGTAAAGCTAGCATTAGACGTGAGCCACAGGTACTTGACTTTTACTTTACTTTTGTAATGAAAACTTTGCTTGGCATATATTAACCATCTGCCAGAGTCCATAGGCTCTGTAATACAAGGGACAGGAATGAAATACTTGCATGTTTCATTTGAGAGCAAGAGACTATTCATAGAGAAATGCTGACTTGGATTTATGAGGATCTTCACAGCAGCAGAATCACAGAAAAAAAAGTTTGAAAGATGAAATAGCATCTCTTCTATGAGGTAGAGGTGACAAAACCACATTGCATTGAAATATCCCTGTTTTGGGAAGTATTTGCTATGTTATAGGGTGACCTCTGAGCAAACATTTGCTACACTACTTTGTAAATAGATTTCATAATATATTTCAGTTAAATTATGACTCAACTAACCTTAGTCTTGAGGTTGCATTATCTTTAACATTGAATAAATTAAATCTTTAAGTTGGGAGATTTGAGTTTCTATCATGTAAAAAACAATGCTGCTTTGAAATGACCATCATTATAGGCAATTATAGTCCCACTGATTTTAGAATTTGTTCAGTCAAGGGATTTTGAGGAAATGTCATCAGTGCTACAGGAGGTAATGATAACTATATTATTAAAGAAAGTAAAGATTTGAGGAACTTCCTAGATTCTGATTTTAGTAATCCTCAGGAAGAATGTACTATTCACTAAAATTCAAGGGTGACCAGGTGAGTTCAGAACTTAGACAAAAAATCTATAATAAATTAGGCTTTGCAAACCCTAGCACTTAGGTTTGAAGGACAGGTTTGGGGCTACCTAAGCCTACCTTGCACCTGGGGCAGAGATTCTTTCTCACTCTTCCTCACAGACATCCATAGAGAGGAAGGATATCACAACCATTGTTGGATGGTTGTTTCTGAAAAGCCATAGAACATTTCCCTGGAGCAAATAGAGAATTATTCTCTTTTCCAGTTCTCATCATTACCTTCAGAAGTTTGACATTCAGTGTGCCATTTCCCACTTGAACATTGCTCCAGGCTAAACTGAAGCCAACAGGCTCTTGAAGCAAGAATAAATGGCCATCCTACAGATCTGTGGTAGACAACGGGCCTGCTTAAGAATAAGCATGGGCTCCACATGCTGAGAAGTCCTTCAGTCCTCAAAGAAGGATGGAGCTAGCCCATCCTTACTCTCCTTGATAGTTTCTGGCCCACATGTCACCTTCTTCATTGTCCTCCTGGTACTTACCATCGGGGTTGGTGACCTTAGAGAATTGACCCTGCTATTCCTGATTTGGTCACACCAGCATGGTAAATCAGGATGAAAGCTTCATGTAGTATGAATATAACAGCATGCAGCAAGTGCTCCTTAGCTATATGCCTCCAAACATGGAAGCTGAGGACCCAAGGAACTTTGATGTGTATAGAACCACCCTGTGTGATGTCTGAGAGAATGATGGAAATGGTAGAAGCCACCTGCTCCTCAGTGTGACACTGATGCTTCCGTCTACTGCCTCTATAAAGCCTGTCAGTATTGAAAATGCTCAACAGAGTTCCATTTCTTTTTTGAGTCAGTGAAGAGGCCAAGTTATACAGCAAGGAGAAGTAAGAGAGCATGAAGGAAGACACAGCGATACAGAGGCAGATCCAAGTAAAGTTTAAGAAACCCTCAGACGTCAAGGTAGTGGACTGGCCTATAACCCCAAGCTGAGGAATTGACATTTGGACTTCATATCTTGGCCTATATCTTAGTAGGGAGGTCTAGCATGGAAACTGCTCCCCTTAAACTGACCATAGTATCTTCAGGTAACCATGACCGTCACCTGACAGCAGGTCATTACTTGGTTGAAAGTAGATTGTTTTCCTATAGGGAATGCTGTCTAAGTAAGTCTTCCCTGTCCTATATTTATTCAGTGGATTTTGAATCATAAATGCATGACTTTATTTAAGTTCTGCTTATTGGTTTATAGTTTTAACTACTTAAAATAACCGAATCCTCCTTCTCCCCACTGGTGAAACTTTATTTCTTCTACAGGTGTATATGGCCTATATAAATGATATTGGCATAAATTCCTGGTTTCTATTAAAGTCATTAATAACATATTGACCAAGTAGGTCATTAAGCCTTGATCATAATACTATGTTAGGAACTTTTCTTTTACTAATTACAAAAATTTACCGATTACCTTTTGTGCATATATTTCATCCATCTTCAAAGCTACCAACAACTATTATGCCCAGATCATTTTGTTTTCATGAGATTATCTTTGTGTTATCAAACTTTGCCAAAATTAAAATCCATGCATAGAAATCCTAGCAAAAAATGGATAAAAGTTTAGTATTATGTAAGCCTTCAATAATTAAAATATTCTTTTGTCATTGCCAAAGTTTCTGAAAATCCAGTCTAGAATTTTCCTAGGGCCTTAAATTACCAATCTACACATTCAAATGAATCTTTGTCAGTGGCCTTTATTGTAGGTGAAACAAGAGTGATACATTTCTTTTTATTTACAAGTTGATTCCTCTGTATTGTGTCACTATAAATTCACTGGTGACTCTCTATATATTTCCTTTAACATTTCAGATTGAACTAAAGTTGATAGTGTATGCATATGTGTGTATGTATGTGTATGTGCACGTGTGTGTGTTTGTGTATGTTATCAAACTATTGGTCTTCTTATGTAACAAGTGTTTTTGTACCCAACAATATAAAAGGTAGCCAGTTAAGTGCTGGTAAATATTTCCAAGAACAAAATGAAACTGGTCTTTCTTTCATGAAGCCTAATGTTTAAAGGATACAATTTTTAAATAGTTACTTAAATAAAAATTGTTTTGCAAGGCTAGAAAAAAACACATAGGGTGCTCTAAAAGCTTGTGCCTAACAGGCTTGTCCTAGAATGGAGATTGCACAAAAATCTTCTGGAAGGAGAGAATGAAGGATGAAGGGTAATTAAATATGAGTGATGTAGAGAATATATCAAGAGGACTCAAATACATGTATTAGGATTTCTAGGAAAGAATGAAAGGAACATTATTTGTAGAAATGATAAGTAGAAATTTTCCAATATTGGAGAAAGACATTGAAGTTTTGATGTTTTTGTTTGTTCTGGTACTGGGATTTGAACTCAGGGTCTGGAAACTGACCCTTAACTTTTTTTGCTCAAAGCTAGTGTTCTACCAATTGAACCATACCTCTACTCCTGGCTTTTTGCTGGATAATTGGAGATAAGAGACTTTTCTTGCCAGGGCTGGCTTCAACCCATGATCCTCAAATTGCAGCCTCCTCAATAGCTAGGCATACAGATGTGAACCATCAGTGCTTGACAAGGCATTGAGTTTTGAGGGAATATGAATTCTGAAACTTCAGCAGTACAAGAATAAAGCCATGGGGAAAACATGACAGGTTTTGATAGTAATTTAGCAGAGGATGATGATGGCTTCAATAAGGAGAGTATAAAGAAATTTTTAAAAACCTGAACTTCCAAGGATTATGTTGGAGAGTTTATAAACAGGATCTAACCCTGAGTAAGTAGATCTAGAACCAAAGAAAAGGAGGTATCAGGATATACTTCCAGGTTTCCAGAATGAACCACTGAGTAAATGGAGCAATGTAGCTGTCAAATAAGAGATGTAAGAGGACCACCATTGGGGATCATTCCCAGATGCCTGAATTACACTGCTGGCTGTTAAGAATTAAAGTTGGACAAGAGAATAAGCTAGCTAACATTTCATTCCTATGTCTAACATATGGGAGTTTTGCAATCCACAATAAAATTGGTACCTAATTTTAATCATAGCATTGCACACAAAAAATGCTGAATCCCCATTATGAGTTATAGAGGCTTGATTTCTTAAAAAGAAAGGTCTAGAGCCAGGTACCCATGGCTTATACCTGTAATCCTAGGTACCCAGAAAGCTGTTTGAAGCTAGCTTAGGTAGGAAACCCTGAAAGACTCTTACCTAGAGTTAACTAGCAAAAAGTCAGAAATGGAAATGTGGCTCAAGTACTAGAGTACTAGCCTTAACCAAAAAAGATAAGGGGCATTACTAAGACCCTGAGTTCAAGTACTACTACCTGTGTGCATGTGTGCATGCATGCATGCACACACACACATATACACACACACACACACACACACATACACACACACACACACACACAAACGCACACACATTTATCTAAAATACTTGACTACTGGTCTTAGAGTAACTCTACATTTTGTTGCTTCATCACAGGGTATCTTATACTTACATCCATCCTTGAATTTATTATTTACCTTTAGAAAAACAAGATTACCTTTCATTTATTTTGGAAAATTAGCCTAACATTGTCTGTTTTGTTGACCACAGAGGAGGGCTGTGGCTATAATAACAGAGCCAGTGGAGTAGGGCTTTGTTCTTGCACAGTGTCTGTCTAGGTTTGATCAGGGCTTCCATGTCTGCATTGTAATCATCTGAGCATTTTCTTTTTCTTGCTGCTCAGCATGCAGCCCACATTGTAGAAGCTGTGATTCACAGGCCAGCTGTACCTCCTGCCGAGACCCAAGCAAGGTCCTGCTCTTCGGGGATTGCCAGTATGAGAGCTGTGCCCCACAGTACTATCTCGACGTCTCCACCAACACCTGCAGAGGTAAAGCTCTTTGTGCATCATTCTTGGTTCTTTTCCTCAGAGATTTTTCACTCTACCCACCCAGTTCCCTGCCTTTGAGAAACGCCTTCATCAAACATTTTTACTTGCTCTGATGATAGATTTATGTATGTATGGATTTATTTATTTACTCATTTCTGAAGCACTTGTTATTGTTTTTTGTTTTTGCTGGCCCTGAGGCTTGAACTCAGGACCTGGGGATTGTCCCCGAATCTCTTTTGTAGTGTGCTAACTGCACTCTACCATTTGAGCCACAGTGCTCCTTTGGCTTTTTTTGAGTAATTTATTGGAGCTAAGAATCTCATGAACTTTCCTGCCCAGGTGCTTCAAACTACAATCTCAGCTTCCTAAGTAGAAAGGATTACAGGCATGAGCCTGTAATCCAGCTGATAAAATGCATTTTTGAATATCTTCTTTCTATGTGCCAGCCATTGGTGGCAACTTGGAAAGCATGGAGTTGTATTTTGCCTATCCCTGATAACTTTTTGTTTGGCCCATCTAATGTTCTGATGTTTTATAATCACTGACAGTAATATGTTAGTATCATGGACAATAAATAAATCAGAAGATTTTTTTTCTTTTGAAAAACAATAATCAGAAGTGACACTGGATTTGGATTGCCATTGTAGACAGGAAGTTGAACTGTATAGCTCTCATGCCAGCTCAGTGAAGCATGATCTATCCTGTTTACCAGTCTTTACCATTCTCTATTCTACCCTACCTACAAGGCTTACTTCAAAGATTTTTATGACCTTTCTAGGCTCTTTGGGTGCTTGCTTTTGTAGCTTTGGTTGGTAGACTCTAAGCTTAATGAGATTAGGAATTATGTCTGAGTTGTTCACCTCTGCTGAATATACCCAAATGACCGTGATGACATAGTTCCTACCCTCAAGGAATTTTTAAGGAGATAGTGTCAAAATACAAGTTCCAACAGGGTGCCAGTGGCTCACACCTAGCTACTCAGAAGGCTGAGACCTGGAGGATTGTGGTTGAAAGCTCACCTGGCAGAAAAGTTTGCGTGTGTTCATCTTCAATTAACCAGTAAAATGCCAAACTGGAGGCTTGGCTCAAATGGTAGAATGCCAACTATGAGCAAGAAATCAAGAAATCCAAATGGTACTCTTACGTCCTGAGTTCAAGTCCTGGTACCTGAATTAAGAGAGAGAGAGAGAGAGATTAAGTACATTTTTCCTTGTTCTCCACTAGTTGGCATTCTGAATGACAGTGCTTAGAAAGGGGAAAACAGTTGGGAACATGTAGAACTTGATTCCTTCCCTTTTCCCTTCTTCATTCCTGTCTCTGCACATTCTCCTCTATCCATCTGGCTCTGGAAGAGAAGCTAGAGCTCAGATATGGAGGTCAAACATCTGTCAAGTAAACTTGGAAGTTTTAAGGCTCTGCAAAATCACCTATTTTCCATTCCAAGAAATTCTACTTGCTTGTCAACTTTGGTGGTCTGCTGTGCTCAGGACCGCAGAAGCTTTTCTATTTTTTCCTTCTAACTAGAGGCTGTCAGTTTGTGGTGAAAAACAAGATTATCACAAATCCTCTCTGCTGTAAATGGTTTCATAACTAGGCTGGCAGTTTTCAAACTCTGTTTTAGTCATTTTCCCTCGGGACTGATTCAGACCAATAAATAAGTGAGATTAACTTTATAAACCTTCTTGGAAGCAAGTCAACTACTGTGCACATTTACCTGTGACTTTAAGGCTTAGATATTTTGTATCCAGGAAGAGAAAAGTTGACTAATGAGAAGTTTCTCCAACTTTCCTAGCTTGGTAGTAAAGTGAGATGGGGATAGACCTAAGTAGAAATGTGTTCTCTAAGAAAAACTGTTCAGAGCTAGAAAAACCATTCATGCCTGTTATCCCAGCACTCTGGAAGCTGAGGCAGGAAGATCAGAATTCAAAGTCAGCCTGGACTACATACTGAATTTCAGAACTGGTCTAGACTACATAGTAGATCCTGACTCAAAAACAAAACAGTGCTCACACCTATAATCTTAGCTACAAGGAAGGTAAAGATTAAGAGGATTGTGGCTCAAAGCCAAACTAGGTTGGTGTGATCATCAAGTGGTAGAGTATTTGCCTCACTTGAAGGCAGCATGATTTCAGTTCAAACACCAGTGCCTGAAAACAAAAACCCTACATATTTATTGAGCTGCTAGTGTATGCCAGACACTGTGCTAATTTATGTATGCTTATTTCTTTATTTGCTTATTTATTTATTTGGGAGATTGAGCCCCTTCTCACATGTGCCAAATATATGCTCTATTACTGAGCTCTACATACCTATCCCTTGCTAATTCTTTTTTTTAATGTAATACTGTATTTGCCAGGGCTTTGTGCTTGCTAGGCAGATGCTTTACCACCTGAGTCATACCTCTAACTAATTGTTACCTACCTTCATTATTCCATTTAGACTTTATAATGGCCTTCTAAAATGGGTACTGTTCTTGTCTCAGGCTCAAAAGGTTTAAGGAAGATGTAGGATAATGCAGATTAAAAATAAGCAAATCCAAACCAACTTGCCTTACTTTCAAGGCCACAAACTTAGTGGTGCTATCTTCTCCCATTTTCTAGGTGTGAAGGACCAGCTAGAACATTGTCTCTCAAGCATGAGTTTTGAAATCTGAATTTTCTGAGTCATTAAAAATAACCCCAGCAACAACTCTGATTATTGCAATAACAACAATAATGAGGCGGCAACAGTGTTTTTTGGCCCCAACCCCTGATACTCTGACTCTTAAGTCTGGTGTTAAGTCTGATCATCTGTATTACTATCAATGCCCTGGATTATGTGTGTTATAAAAAATGGGACCCCTACAGCTCCTTAAAGGCAGAATATACATTTCTCATATATTCTCCCCAGGCATCCCTTAAGAGCTGGTTGAACAAAGGAACATGGGAGTTAATCCGTTCTATTGCTCTAAATGAGGTCTTCTGGTGCTTTGGGGGCAGTTTCTTCATTCTTCTTTAAGTCTAATGTCACTAATTTTGTCTGTTGCAATGTCTGAGTTTTTGAGAGATGGAGTCCTGCCACGTCTATTTGTGGAGATAATAAATGTGTTTTTAATTGGACCTCTGGCATTCTTTACCTATTGAACAGTGAGCATTTGGAGAAAATCAGTTAGATTACAGGGTGAGTTAGCCACTCCCTCTGATCAGTTATGCATAAAGTCTTGGCAGGGCACAGGAATAAAGAAGTCTGGTGCCCTTGGAATAACACCAGTGGATCTGGCTTTTTGGCAGGCCTGCTGACAGGCAGGCTGCATACAAGCTTGGAGTGCTCCTTGTTCAAGCCTGTGTCTGACATAATTAGGAAACACTAAACCTCACAGACGCATCCAGGCTACTACAAACAGAGGTCTCATCACAGCTCACATCTCTGACATTGCTTATGTTATCCTCACACTACCTCTTGCAGCTGCAGACAGCATCCATATAAATTACTTGCTAGGACTGAGGGTGAACAGGCAGGAAGGTGATCTAATGCAGACTTTCTTTCTAGAGTGTGACTGGAGTTGCAATGCTTGTAGTGGGCCTCTGAGAACAGACTGTCTGCAGTGCATGGATGGCTATGTTCTCCAGGATGGCATTTGTATGGAGCAGTGTTCACCATCTTTCTATAAGGACTCGGACCTCTGTAAGAGTAAGTGTCAGGGGCTGGGAAGGCGGCTCAGTGGTAGAGCGCTTGCCTTGCATGCATGAGGCCCTGGGTTCGATTCCTCAGCACCACATAAGCAGAAAAAAAAGCTGGAAGTGGTGCTGTGGCTCAGATGGTAGAGCGCTAGCCTTGAGGTGAAGAGCTGAGGGACAGCGCCCAGGCCCAGAGTTCAGGCCCACGACCGGACCCCCGCCCCCCAATAAAAAAAAAGAGTGTCAGGCCTCACCCTGTATTCACCCAGCCCTGGCTTTGGATTTCTGAGAAAGGACTCTGATGAGTTTCCCTTGTGGTTACAACTACCCAGTTCTACCTTCTTTCTTGTTGTCATGGCAATTTTCTTCTTTTTCCTATGCTCTACTATGTCACATGCTGAAATCTGATGTCAGTATGATGACCTTGAGGTTATGTGGCCCCATCAAATAGTGTTTTCTTTTAGATTTCCTTAAAACTTCAGTAATCTTACTCTCTAAATGGGGAGATCTATGTGTTGAGGTGTTAGAACACATGAAAAGATTGTAGTTTTGAACCATTGCACTGCTTCAATCTTCTGTTTGTCATATCCTCTCTCTGGCTCAGTACTCTCTTTAGCCTCTATTTAACCTCAAAAAATACTCAGATCCTGAAACTCCTTCTGAAAATCACAGAGAGTATGCATAATAGCACTGATGAGAGATGAATTGACTGGATAAGGGAGAAAAGATGGACATTAAAAACAACCAACTACTATAAACTATTACCTATCAATCTATCACTAATACCTATCAATCACTTTGGAATTTTTCCAGTATTTTTTTATTATTTAATTTGACCTTCCCCTAGGGAGGGGGTATGGATAGTATTTCCACTCTTGTTTTATAGGAGGAATACTTGAGATTCATAAATGTGGAATGATTAATCTCAGTCCTCCAGTACTAAGAGTAGTTGTCAGACTATGAACTGACACACTGACTCCTCACAGAGTGTGTTATGAAATACACCAGATCGCGCTGGTTCTTAACATCTGATGCTGCCTTTCTGCAAGATCCCAGAGTTTCTTTGGAAAGCTCCACAGATTCCTATTGACCTTGGCTTTTGTCTTTCAGACTGTGACAACCATTGTCTCCAGTGCCAAGGTCTCCATGAATGTACCCACTGTGAAGGACCGTTTCTCCTCTTGGAAGCCCAGTGTGTCCAGGAATGTGGGAAGGGGTACTATGCAGACCATGCAAAGCACAAATGCACAGGTAACTTGAGTCTGTGCTGAGTACTCTGGGAAGAAGTAAAGACAGCAGTAAATCATGTCTGCTGATTCTGAAGTAGCCAGGAGCAACTGAATTAGAAGCAGAATCAAAACCCAAGGAGCTTGGCTTAAGTAATTGATGGTTTCCTATGCACATGTGTCAAGTCTTGGTTAAATAGAGTATAAGACTGCAGCCCAATGATTCTCCTGCACAAATCAATATTGTCCCTAAAGGTCTTTATGGAAATGAAGCAAGTATTTTATGGAATGTAAAGCTATATTGAACTGCAATGAGGTATCCATTAAGAGTGGATCAACCATTTGATATGGACATAGAATTTTCTGTGGGTAGGCTAGATCACCTGTGACCCTGATATTGACATTAATCCTTGAAGAATAGGATTCTGGGGAATAATTAAGTGAGACATGATGGAGATTTTACTATTGCATGAAAGTTAAAGTTGAGGCTTAATGTCCTTATCTATTGATTCATCCAAGAAAATCCCACATTTGTTCTCATCATATCTATCACAGCTTGGTACCATGCACCCCTCTCTGAAAGAATACCTGATATTTAATAATCATGCTATTAACTAGGTATACCACAATATGTTTCTCCAAATTTTATC
Organism: Dipodomys merriami; assembly: GCF_024711535.1. Lineage (NCBI taxonomy): Eukaryota > Metazoa > Chordata > Mammalia > Rodentia > Heteromyidae > Dipodomys > Dipodomys merriami. Next base: position 18,799,456 of record NW_027206512.1, on the reverse strand, counting down.
CATCTGCATTATTTCACTTATTATTCAGAATGTCTTGGTGAAACATCGCAGACACCATGAATCCTGTTTTACAATGGAAAAAAAGAGACAGTGTTAAGGCAACACTCAATCAAATAATAAACCCACAATTTCCAATTCAACTTTAGGGCCCTGTAACCTATAGTATGCAGCCTTTCTAAATAGAAGCACACTAAATAAATAAACTAAGTAGAAGCAAAAATTAGGTTAGATACCATCAATTCATAGATTCGTTATTAGCTTAAAGAAATTCATAGATAGGTTATTAGCCTAAAGAAATAATTCTTGGATTCTTTAACTAGATGATCTTCCTGTGTATTTAAAATACTACCACTGCCAAGCATAATGTTTCACACCTGTAATCCCAGGTACTTAGACAGAGGCAGGAAGATCTCAAGTTTCAGGTCAATAGCAAGGTGTTACTATAAAAACAAAGGACCAAGGTTATGGCTCAAGTGTCAGAATGCTTGGCCAATAGATGAGAACCCCTGGAATCAATCCCCAGTACCAAAAACAAATGCACAATGTACCACTATTACTACTGCAATAATATTTACTATACACGGGCACAATTCTACTTATCCATCAGAAGGAATGATTTTGTATCATTTGTAAAGAAATGGAAAGACTTGGAAAAACTTATATTAAGCAAAGTAAGCCAGACCCAAAGAAACAGAGGTTACATGTGGTATCTAGAAATACCTATAAATCTACAAGTAAACACACTGGATGGTAAAGAATAAAATACATTGGGACATGATAAATTATACAGTCTCTAGGTATTCACACAGTGAGATCAAAAGAGGATATTCTTAGGAGAGGATCTCAAAGGCCCAATAGCTATGGGCATCTGGTCATATAAAATAATGTTTATCAAAATGAATTACAGGAAATGGAAATAGGAGGTTTCTTTTATTCCTTCTTTGTTGCTGTTTTTGTTTTCTTTTCCTTCTGGCTTGTTTGTTTGTCACTTTACATTATAACACATGTAATGCTACTGGCTACTTTTGTATTAGGTGCTATTGCTATTCTTTTTTATTATACTTTTTTTATTGTAAAAATGCTGTACAGAGGGATTGCAGTTACACGAGCAAGGTAATGAGTACATTTCCTATTGAGCATTGTTGCCTCCTCCTTTGCTATTAACGATTCTTATTTGCAGCACAGATTGTTAAAAGAACTTGCTCAAGGTCACAGCTGGTAAGTAGTAGAGAAAGAATGGTACTCAGAAAAGAGTATATGCTCTTAATTGCTATATATGTTTTCTCTTAGAACTATGTACAATTGACATCTCAAACAGTCCACCCATGTACATACTTTCTAGAGCTCATCATTGAAAATGGGGAGTGGACCTCTCTGTCCAGCTCAGCAGCCTCCATAGTAATGCATGGAAATTGCCAGAACTCTCATGTTGCAGTTGGAAGATATTTTTCACTATGCATCAACTTTTCTGGTGGCAATCCCTTTCTTTCCCTAGTGGTCTTATTGAGTGTCTGTGTGTTGGTCGTACCTCACTTAGTGTCCCCTTTTTGATAGCCTGTCCTCGGGGGTGCCTGCAGTGCAGTAACAGGGACCGTTGTCATCTCTGTGACCATGCATTCTTGCTGAAGAATGGCATCTGTGTTTCCAGCTGTGTTCCTGGCTTCTCTGCCCATTCATCTAATGAAACATGTATAGGTAAGAGCCCCTCCTCTGACGGTCTGCTGAAATTACCAGTAATTTATCTACACAAAGGCTGGGTTCAAAATATAATTTACTACTGCATTCCTATTCTGTAAAATCCGTGGTGCATGGTGGTGGTGGGGAGGGGGTGGTGCAGGGTGAGGGAGGGTGGTGGTACTTTTTCTGCAAAGGGCCATTTAGATGTTTCTATTGTTATTCACGGGCCATACAAAACGGTATCGGGAGATTGGCCTCCAGCATCCAAGAGCCAATGAGAAGTATCTGTCTGTCCCATCATGTACCAAATGATTTCGCAGGCCAGACATTCTTTACCCCATTAAAGAACAAAGGAATGTTGATAGAACGTGGTAAATTAGGAAAACTCAACTTCTGTGATCTTCGGAAGGAAAAAAGAAGTGATCTGTTCTTTTTAAACATCATGCCTATCAGATAAGAAATTTGGCATAAACTCTGCTATGTTTTTGAACTACATCCATGTTATGGAAAATTGCATATATTATGGTTATTTAAAATCACATACACAATGTATTTATTTGTATTCATGCACATTTGTAGAGCTAATTAGACCAAGATGCAATGCTACATCTTTTTTTACACATAGTAGAGAGAAACTTTAAATGAACAGTGAATAGTGACTGAAGGTAGCCCATTAAGTTCTTATGTAGATGGGTTTGAACCATTCTATTAGCCATTATGAATAAGGTAACATATGAAAGCAAAGGCACTAATCTCTCCCACCACTTAATGGCCACCATACATTAAATAGCAAAGAGAAAAGTGAATTTAAATCAGTCCTAATTTTGAACCCTAAATGTTATAAAAATTGATAAGCTAGGGAATTACATTACAGTTAAGTGTCCCTTGGCTTTTGGGTCCTGTTCATTGATAACATGCCACGTACTTTTAACACCATAAAACACATATTCTCTCTCTGTCTTTCTTTTCTTTAAAGATGTTAACAGTTTTTTCAAAGGACAAAATATATTTTTGACTTACTGGGACCTTTCTGGAGATTACAGGTGCTTGGGAGTCAGCTTACTACTCTTGAGACCTAATATACATCAACTTGTGAAAAATAAATTTCACTTTCATCAAAGTCATCTTATGGTAGAAATTGTCCCCCTGAAACTTAACATACCTACACTGTCTTTTCTGACCTAGTTGTAGTGAATGGAACATTGCCACCAGTTAAAACCTTAGCAAAATACCTTGCAGGAAAAAAAGGATGGTAGCAAATTCTACTTCAGTCATCAGACGTTTTCACATGGATAAAGACTGAAATCTTAAGACAAAGTGTTTCTATATCACATGAATTTTATGACCTGTTGATAATCCTATTTCAATGTAGATTAACAGATACTCCTGTAGGAAATACCATCAGACACCTGCCTCTTGTTCTTGCCCTTAGTGGATCTGATGTGACGAGACAGTTCTCCAAACTGCCAGCACATTAGAATTACCTGGGAAGTGAACATTAATGAGGAACATCTAAGTCACAATCTCAGACAGTAGAGCCCAAGCCCTAGAAGATACTTATATAACTATATTCTTTATTATTGAGATAGAAGTTGTATAACTATCACAACATGTAATTTTAGAACATTTTTTTCAACTCCATATCCATTAGCAGTCTCTACTCATTTTCTTCTCACTTAAGCCCTTGGTAATTATTATTCATCTACTCTCTGTCTCTATGAATGTTCCTATTCTACAAATTTTACATAACCATAATCACAAATCTATTTCTTTTACTTTCATAATCTACTCACAACTCATCCTTTTTTGGGGGGCACAGTACTGGAGTTCAAACTCAGGGCCTCACACTTGTGGGGCAAGGGCTCTACCACTGAAGTTATAGCTCTACTTACTTGAGTTATAGCTCAACCCCCATTTAGCACTAGTTATTTTCAAGATAGGCTCTCACTTTATGTCTGGGCAAGCATGGGTTGCAATCCTCCTACTTCTACTTCTTCATGTCACTGGGGATGACAGGTGCATGCCATGTTACCAAGCCATGCTTGATGTGAAAAATCTCACAAACCCTTAGGCTTGGGCTGGCCTCAAATCTCAATTGCCTGATCTCTACCTCCCAAGTAGCTAAGATCACAGGTTTGAGCCACTGCACTTGGCTTCCTATGTTTTCTTCTAACAATTTTACAGTTTAACTTTTCCATAGAATGGGAATAACACTAGAGACTGCATAGGGTGACTGCCATTGGATTAGAAGGGTGCTCAAATTATGTAACCAATCAGAGTCTCCTCCATGTGGCTCTGAAGTATTATTATAAGACTATTACTCTGAAATAAATAAGTAGGAACTAATGCGTGAATGTGACAAGCCTGACCTTTGGACTCATATGTTTTTAGGCAAAATACACACCCCCAGTCTTCACGTGAATGGTTCATTGACCCTTGCAATTGGTTCAATGAAGCCTCTGGACTTTTCTCTCCTGAACATCCAACACCAGGATGGCAGAGTAGAAGATCTCTTGTTCCATGTGGTGAGCACTCCTACCAATGGTCAACTGGTGCTCTCAAGAAACGGCAAAGAGACTCAGCTGGACAAGGCTGGCCATTTTAGCTGGAGAGATGTGAATGAGAAGAAAGTGCGGTTTGTACATAGCAAAGAAAAACTCAGGTGAGCTAGTGTTGTTTCCTCCTGTTTCTTCTCTCACATTTCTTCCTCTCCCCCACCTGCCACACACAGACTGCTCTTTCTTAATAGCTAGCTATCCGCTCTCGTCTGGGGAAGATCGATACTCCACAAACACTTTCAGCTGCCTGTCATCATTTCCCTGTAATTGCTTAGAGAGCGTGCTTCTGTTTGAGGCATTTTCATTTTATCACATAATTATGGATAATTTTCTGATGTGAGAGAAAAATTCCAAGTATAATGTCCTAGATTTGGGACCCAGCAGAGACAAAACTTGGGGTACAGCCAGATGGTAAAGCTGCTTCCTCCACTGGAGAGTTGTGTGCAGTAGGGTTGGGCCAGAGAAAGATGGAAGACACATGCTTTCCAAGATGTCGTGTGGTCCATAGAATTTCAGAGTTGGAAGGCAACTTAGAATCACAGTGAACTTTCTATTCTCTACTTTATGAGATTAATTGTGGTTGATTTCTAAGGCCGATCCAGCGTCTCTGTGATTCTGCACACATTTCTGGCTGTCTTCCTCATCCCAGTTTATACACGCTTAGCAGAGTAAATCTACTAAACCAAAATCAGCGAATGGACCCCGAAGATTAGCCTCTTCAATTTTCCTTCCCCTTCTTCTGCTTTGTTAGTGCACATAATGCACCATAAACTGTGTGTAAGCAGGGAATTGTGACCCGGGAAAGAATAAGGACAATAAGGGTAAGGACACAGTGAATTATTTTCTGCAGTCAATACTAAACTTGATTTCTTTTTCATTTATTTATTTGTTTGTTTGTTTGCTCGTTTGTTAAGGCTGAGAGATAGGTAGTGAGAAAAGTAGATGGTAGTTCATTTCGTAATTCAGACCCAGAGGTGCCAAGGAGTCTCAAAAGATTATGCTCTAGGAGCAGAAGCATCTAACACTTGCTGAGTGCTAGCTCTGAAGCAGGCACTGTATTATGTACGTTACATGCCATGCCATGTTTGTAGGCTATAGATAAGGAAACTAGGGCCTTGAGCATATGTGTCATCTTTCCTGAGACCTCATAAACTATAAATACAGAGCTGGTACTCTTGCCCCAACACCCTCTAATCCTCAGACTCACATCTTTTGCCACAATGATTTGTCTCCCTAATAGTCTATACAGATGTCTGTTCTCAAAGAGTAAAGATTACTGCATAAAGATGTCCTGCTACAGAGATGAAGTATAAGACTCATGTGTCTAAAGCTCTCTTCAAATTCCTGTTGCATCTGTATTTGTTATTGCTGCAAGTATAGTTTTTAAGTATCTACATCAAACACACATACATACATACAGAGAGAGAGAGAGAGAGAGAGAGAGAGAGAGAGAGAGAGAGAGAGAGAGAGAGAGAGTCAGTCATTTGTCTCAGAACCACTAGTGAAAAACAAAAAATTCCATAAGAAAAAGTTAACCTTCTTTCTTGCTTATTTTCTTACTCACACATTTTCTTAAAGAATCTTATGTTTTTACCCCTAAACAGGACCAAAAAGTGGCAGTTTAGGTAATTATTGTAGTATCTTTATTTTTAATAAAGAGGGAGACCCATTTTAATGCTAGGTTTTCTTTGTTTAAAAGGCACACAAAATAACAAGAATAGTAATAAAATGAGTTTGGTAGAAGCTTATGAAGAAATAACATTATTTCTTTCTAAATGATGCAGAAACAAAAGGAGCAATCTGCCACACAGGTTTGTGTTTTGTTTTGTTTTCCATGAAAACATTGCCTGTGATTGCAATTGGAATTCTTTATGATAGGATTCCTTTGGGGTTGGAATGTTCCTGTGGAGTGAGCCAATCTGTAAATGTTGTCAGAGAAAGGTTGATAAGCTGGTACTGCTGGGATGCTAAGCGCTGTTAAGGACCTCAGTGCTACCCAAACTCATTTTCCCCTTCTTGGTTCATTCCGTAGTTTCTATCAGTTGTATTATATTGAATCTTGGAGGTGGAAATGGAGAGGAAAAGCATTAAAATGGAGCCTAAAAGGGGCTGGAAGTTGGAGTAGATGGAAGGAAGACACAGATAATATTTTTAAAGTCTGGTTTATTGAGCTATTATTTGCATTCAGGGAAATTCCTTGTTCTGAAGTATTCTCTTCTATGAGAGGCGCAGGCAAGATAAAGAAAAGTTTCACTACTCTCCCTGCCAAAATCTCCTTTGGATGGCTATTCCCTTCTTCCCCCTAGCATTCACTGATCTGGTTTAATGCCATGGATCTGCTTTTGATCTTTCTAAAACCTCATGTGAATGGAACCAGACAATATAGAAGTCTTTATTTCTGCCATTTTCCATGATGCTTTTGAGATCCACCCACATGGTTTCAGGTACTTAGTTCGAAGAATACTTTTTAAAGAATCTTTAAAACAATGGTCCTTGTAGTAGACCAACATTCAAAATCTTGCATAATGCATATCACACATTTTACCAACCAGAAGTGAGCTCCATGGTTAGTTTGGCTTTGAAGGTGGACAATTGATTCTTCCTAACAGTCTCAGAAGCTGCTGGAATGACCCCATTGATAGGAAGTCAACCCTATTTACAGAAATCAAGCAAAAGCTTTATGCCATTATTAATTGTGACTGTAGTTTTAAGTAATGGAAGACAATTTGATTAAGCTGATGTGGTAAGATTTACAGAAGTGCTTTCTATCTCATAGATACTTAGAGCAATTGTAATCCATAGCAAGTCCAGAAACTAGAATTGTGAAGGAGAAACAGAACTCAGTCCTTCTCTTATCATATGTTTCTATTCATGGGCTACATTCATCTCTGTGACAGGCAAGCTTAGTCCTTTTCTTTAATGTGACAATCTCTGATTGTCTCTTAGTCAATGGTGAGACTGCCTGAGTTTCCAGGGCAGAATCAGGCTTACTTTCCTAGTTTCATTCACTGTGAATGTTGTAGAGTTGGAGGTGGGATGGGAGAAAATAGCCATATAATACTATATTACAAATGTTATTGGGGCTTGTTTGTGTGAACTGAGAAGGTGTGCAGAGATGGTTTACTGAAAAGAGGGAATAGTTAAGAACCTGTTAGAGATTATAAGAGATTGCTTTTTTTTTTTTTCCAATTTAATCATTAGCTTATACATCACTAACCTGCCTTGGCCTGGCAACTAATTTATATTATAAATTTAAATTTATAAGGCTGGAACTCTACCACTTGAGCCACTTCTGGATTTTTTTTTTTTTTTGGTAGTTTATTGGAGATAAGATTCTCATAGACTTTCCTGCCTGCTTGGGCTGGCTTCAAATGGCTTCAGATCTTACACTCTTGAGTAGTTAGGATTATAGACATGAGTCACTAGCACCTCTCTAGTATGGATCATACTATGTTTACTTTGGTAATTTTTAATCTACAGTGTGAATATTACATTATTATAGTAGTTGGATCCAAATTTTTACATACAGAGAACTCTAAAATTTTTAAACCTTGACTTTCTAAAGTCTCATGTAATGATTTGATTTTCCCATTCCTTCCTTCCCTTCTATAGGAAAGGTTATTTTTCCTTGAAAATAAGTGACCAGCAGTTCTTCTCTGAGCCACAGCTGATCAACATACAGGCATTCTCAACACAGGTAATAAAAATGTGAAGCCAAATACAATTGCACATGCCTCCTAAGTCACACAAGCATGTCACCGCTTTCTTGTAGTTTTTGACAAAACAATTGCACTAAACCAATCTTGTTTTTGATTTATCATGAAATACTACTGGAATTCTTTTTAGCCCTTTGGGTAATAGCACCATCCACAGTACCAATTCTTAATGCATTTCTTGTACTCAGAGTTTCACATGAACCACCCTGCTGTTGATCTTTATGCCACTCTTCTGAAATATTATTATCTTCAATTTTTATATGAAGAAACTCAAGCATGAGAAGGTTAAATAGTTTATGATGATATAGCTAATAAATGTATGGTGATATAGCTAATAAATACCCCAAACTAGAGACCTAGCTTCAGAAACTAAACACCATATAGTATCTTACTTACTGTTCAGAGTCTGATACTTGTCCTGCAGAACAATTTAAAGCTCTTAAGACTTTTCCTTGTTTTTAGGTAATTAAGTCCAGAGATTGTCTATTTCTCATTCAGGGGAATGGATTATGCAGGTATTAAGGGATCTTTTTAAATGAAATGTTAGGGTGGTCACCAGGAAAACATAGATCTGAGGAAGTCAAGGTAGAAGTGATTCAAGTCAATGGTATGATCCTTCATACTTATCCCTCTGTCAAGCTCTATTCTTTTGTTTTTGGTGGTGGTCATTGTGGAGCTTGAACTCAGGACCTGGGCACTGTCCCTGAGCTCTTTCACTTAAGGCTAGTGCTCTACCACTTTGAGCAACAGTTCTGCTTCTTTTCTGGTGGTTAATTGGAAGTAAGAGTTTCACAGATTTTCTTGCCCTGGCTGGCTTTGAACTGCAATCCTCAAATCTCAGCCTCCTGAGTAGCTTTAATTATAGGCATGAACATTGGAACTCGCTCAACCTATATACTTTTATGTCCAGAATATATACAATGGAAGAATTTCTTAGAACTAGCTGTGGGGATTAAACAGCTGAAATATACAAAGGAAGTAAGAGCATGTGCACACACATACACAGCCATGGGTATACACACAGACATGCTCACCCATGGGTGTCCATAAATTGTGAATGGCAAGAGGATGGAGTACTGCTCTGGGAACAGAGACTACCTCAATCTCTAAATCTCAGTATGTTTCAAAGAAGACACTAGATTATTGTGTTTAATTAGTATTTTAATATGTTTGCTCCCAAAACAAAACAGACCATGGGTAATAACAAACGATCCTAAGTGACTGACAAAGTGTATTAATAACCCAATGTCTGTTAATGACACTATATCATTAGGGATTATTTAGAGTTACAAATATTGAGGAAGTGATCCTAAATTAATGTGTAATTTTTGTTTTAATTGAAGCTAACACATACAATTCTAAATTTGGGCCAGACTAATATTTTGTTACCCTAGATGTTCCTTAGTAATCAAACTTAGATATATTGTTTTGATCTTTTCATTTGGATTAATATGGAGATCTAAGAAATATTTACATGCAACTTTCTAATCTCAGATGATAAATTCCTATGGATCCCTGAGAAATATTTGTTTTCTCACAATCAGATGAGAGAATAACAAATGTACTTCTTCATTGTATTTATCTGATCACTTTCAGCTTTGTTAAAGTGGAATTTTAGAAGGCAATTTTACTTTGTTTTTGTCCCTTTAAACTTCTGAGACATTTACAAATAATCCTGAGCCTTCCTGAGACTTTTCTCATGTAAATTAATTTGGTATTTTCCCTTTACAGATTTCAACATCACCTTTGACTTTTCTTCCTTCAGAATATGAAGATCCATTGATTTCCCATCCCCCCTCTCCCTCCCCCCATGTTAGAATTCTCATTCAGGAATTATGAGATGTAGTTACTATCCAATTTCCTACTCTGTAGCTACTCTAATGATGCATCACTTAGAAATCCCTTTAATGGTGATTGTCATTTCCAGGAGGCCAGGAAAGGACCCTTGGGTAGTTTTAATAGAAAGTCATTTTGATTTAAGAAGGCAGTGTGTTGAGAAAAGTCCTGAATAGCTCAACTTTAAACAATGTGTTTAAAAAAAAACTAAGATAATATTTTCTTTGGCTTCTGGCCTGACTTTCTGTGTGTCTGTGTGAGTTTTATTCTGTTGTGGTTCATTAACTTCAATTTTTTTATGAAAGAACTTATCTGCTTACTTAATTTGTGGAGGTAAACTTGACAGTCCCAAGGAAAGCATGTTAAATTTTCTATATTATCACTGACACAGGTTAACCAGGTGGTTCCTTATTCACCCAGGCCGTGGTCTCATCAAGCTTTGTAAGTTGAGTCAGGATAGAGCCCTATGGAGATTTAGATGAGGAAACTTGAAGAAGAAAATGAGAGGGACTAGAAATCGCATGAATGCAGAATACAGAAGTCAGCATGTTACACTGAGTACTAGAGTGAAGCTCATAAACTCCCAAACACAGGTCCAACGTTTCCATGCCACTTGTTAGTCTTACTTGGATGCGTTCAGTTTAGTTGGGTGTTCTGACACTTTTGACAAAGGGGATATAATACAAAGCAAAATGTGACAGACTTTAGAAATTCAGAAGCAAGGAGCTCCTTTTTAGTGTAGTTTTTTTTTTAATGGCATTACTGGGGATTGACCCAGAGCGTTACACTTTCTAGACAGATGCTCTAATACAAGATCTACTTACTCTGCCAGCTCAAGAAAATGATGTTGAAGTGGCTTCAGAAACCTCTAGAACCCAGAGTGAAGTGACATCAATTACTGTGACTATGTGACTGACCACATTTCTGACAAGTGGTCGACCATAGAACAGGTTGGCAGTTTGTACCAGAGCAACAGGGTTTCTGTAGCTCGTTAATAAAGTTCCTCTTTCCTGACTTCCTCTTTCCTTGTGAAATGACCTTTCTCCCCCCCCCCCTCCCTTCAACTCCACAGGCTCCTTATGTGCTCAGAAATGAGGTTCTCCACATTAAAAGAGGAGAGCAAGGAACCATCACCACCCAACTGCTTGACATCCGGGATGATGACAATCCACAAGATGTGATCATTGAAGTGCTAACACCTCCACTTCATGGCCAATTGCTCCAAACATTTCCATCCCCTGCATCTCCTATCTATCAATTCCGACTGGAGCAGCTCTCCAGAGGCCTTCTCCTCTATGCTCATGATGGCTCAGAGAGCACATCTGATGTTGCAGTCTTACAGGTCAATGATGGACACTCCTTCCAAAATATTCTCTTCCATGTGAAGACTGTGCCCAAGGTAGGTGTCATGTATAGAGTTCACAGTTTCCTTATTCCTGCATGAAAAAATTTGCTGATAATATTATTTTGTGATATTTATACAATTAGAACATGAATAGTGTTAGGTTTTTAAAAAGAGGTAGCCGAGTTAGAACAGCACCAGCACGCACGTGGTATTCAGATAAGGGGTAGGTTTATTCAGTAGACCAGGCAAGGTTGGCACTCCACGTGGCTGGGAAAGGCCTGGGAATGAGAGAGAGCTGGGAAGAGAGGAAAGAGAGAGAAAAGAGCAGAGAGAGGGGTAAGAACAGTAGCACTCACGTGGTATTCAGGTAAGGGGTAGACCTGCTGGGACCAGGCAAGGTTGGCACTCCACGTGGCTGGGAAAGAGAGAGAGCAAGAAAAGAACAGAGAGTGAGCTAGAATAGAACAGAGAGAGCAAGAAAAGAGCAGCAAGAGCAAGAGCAAGAGCAAGAGCAAGAGCAAGAGCGTCTGGGCCTGGGTTAGGCCTTATGTAGGGTATGGGCGGGGAAAGGTGTGGCCACATCAAATTCAGATGTGACCTCAGCGGATGCAGATGTGACCTCTTCCAGGTATCCCAGTTGCCTAGGTAACGCAGGTACTGGGTGGAGACTTTGCTGCGAGGAGGGTGGAGTCTGCTGGCCATCCAGGAGCGGACCTTACAAATAGTTGCTTATTAGTTCAAACATAATTTTTAGATAGGTGTTTATTACGTATAGGAGGAAGTATGTAGTTTATTGTAAGCTCCCTTGATCTGAAAGGGCACTCTACCAAACGAGACCTTTCTGAGACATTTTGGCTGACTGATTAGCATTAAAATTGTATTCCATGTGTCTTTTTTTTCACCTTCCTGATCTTGATCATAAGAATCAAGGCATCTCTGTTTTTGTCTGCCCTTTTCCACTACCTTAGGACATGAGAAACTCATTTTCAGGTAATCTTAATCAAAAGAGATGGATTTAGCCATTCCATTAGTACAATTGGAGTGGGGTGAAGGAGTTCTCTGTATTGGTAGGGGGTTTTGGCCTAGGGACTTCACGCATACATTGTGGTCATCAACATGTCAATTTCTTATGCTTTTGCTATGTCTGTGAACATCAGTACAGTTATTTGCTTAATATTTACTTACTTTTTTTCTTTTTAAATAAACTTGCTTTTCGTATTGTGGCCTCATACTAACAAGCAGTGTTAGTAGTACTAAGACTACATTAAGTATGCTATAGAAATTCATCAATAGCTGGGCACGGGTGGCTCACACCTATAATCCTAGCTACTCAGGAGGCTGAGATCTGATGATCAAGGTTCCAGCTAGCCCAGGCAGAAACATCCATTAGATTCATCTTTGATTAAGCAAAAGATAAAAGCCAGAAGTGGAGCTGTGGCTCAAGTTGTGGAGTGCTAGCCTTGAGAAAAAGAAGCTCAGGGACAGTGCCTAGCCCTGAATTCAAGCCCTAGGCTTGGCACCAAAACAACAAAACAAAATTCCTCTGTGTACTCTGTCTGAGGAAGGTAGGATTCAAGGAAAGTTGATACATACAAATGGAGAGAGAAAGAGGGGGCTAATACAGTCATAATATTCCATGTACATATATGAAAATGGAACTAGGTAACTTGAAGGGATGAGTGGGGTTGGGTAGAAAGAGGAGAAAAGTGACCTTGATCAAGAGGCATTGTACTCTTAAATTAGCATACAGAGTCAAGAGGCATTGTACTCTTAAGTTAGCATACAGAGTCGAAACCACTTTGTACAACTACTTGAGGATAATATTATAAAAACATTTTTAATTCAGAAATAGGTAATATTTCACTGCCTTTGCTTAGTACATCACAGACGGTTCTTTCTCCTGGTAGTAGATTGGGAAGCACATTTTTTAAACGTTCATTCCAAATATCACCAGCCTTCACCATGTCATTAATGATTAGCTAGAGAGATTGATTTTCTGAGGACGGTTTAAAAATCACTTGTCACTTTCTCACCACTGATCACTCAAAACTGGCGGTAGGACCTCCTGAAGGGAAATGGCTAAATCTAATATGGTCTGCTAACTAGTTTCTCAGGCTCTTGCCTCATTATTTTCAGCTGCTGAGAACAGTGGTTGTGGCATGAGAGAGACGGAGTACATGAAGGCTGATTATGAGATAGAGTTGGCAGATGGCCACCTTGTAGCTAAGCCTAATTATCACCCCCTCGCAATCACCCTGGGAGATGAAGTTTAGTTCTAGAAAGTTGAAGTCTAGACAGACTCAGAAAGTTTTCTTTCCTCTATTGTTGGTTTCCTTCCAAAGGATGAACAGGATTTCAGGACAACTCTCACAACCACTTTTCCTATCTCTGTGATCAGAGCTCAGTTCCACATATTGCACACTCATTCTGTGTGGAATGGCTAAAGATGAAATGGTATCTCTAGGATTTTTGTGACTAACAAGACAAAATTAAGAACTCATCAGTAAGGCCTAAGCACAGAACATTAGAATCCCTGTAGTTATGTAGGTATTACTAGGTTTGTTTGTGATTCCTGCAACAGGTTGTACCTGTTCCCTTTCCTTTACCCTCCCTCTGTCTCCTAGATCCTATGATTATTGATGGATGAAGTGAATCATAACCATAGACACCAGTGACAAGAGTCTCAGCATCTGGCAAGGGTGTGCTAATAATGAACTTGAAAATAATTGTTGGTTGCATTATACAAATAATACTACTTTTTAGGAATTAAGTTTGGTTTTTTTTGTTTTTGTTTTTGTCGGTCATGGGGCTTGAACTTTGGGCCTGGGCGCTGTCTCTCAGCTCTTCAGCTCAAGGCTAGTGCTCGGCCACTTGAGCCACAGTGCCACTTCCGGTTTTCTGAGTGGTTTATTGGAAATAAGAGTCTCCTGGACTTTGCTGCCAGGGGTGGTTTTGAACCTCAATCCTCAGATCTCAGCCTCCTGAATATCAAGGATTACAGTTGTGAACCACTGGTGCTCGGCTAAGAATTCTTTTCTTTATGATATCCTGCTGCAGAAGGGTAGAATATTACTTTGTTTTTAAGGAAAGTTAGAAAGAAGAGTTTACATTTGTTTTGTTTTGAACATTTATTGGACACTAAAAGTTGATGTGAATTATTCCTTTTGATCTTCATAGTCATTCTGTGAGGTTTATACAATTAATTTTAATTTACCAAAAGAGGAAATGAAAGCACCAAGTTTGAAAACATTTGTTCTTATAAAGGTATTTATTGCCAAGCTGTGCTTTCTTTTCAGTGTGTCTGCCTTTGATACTTAACCACAAAGCTTTTTTCATTCTGGCCTGTATTTTTCAATGGCTTTTTTTTCCCCTACATATTCTTTTTCCTTTAATGAATAAATGAAGTCAATAATTTACTTGTGTTTACAAAAAAATGTCCTATCCAAGCAGACTAGGCCTCAAGCCTGGACTCTTTCCTCTGGTTTCACAAAAGCTTGTTACAAGTGTGACTATTTATAATCATTAGTCTACTAGGTCCAAGAAGAAGGAAAAAAAAAAACAGCTTCAACTATTACAACACTCAACACTCAGTAGCTATGTAATCAGATAGGACTGGTCTCATTCCAGGAACCATTTCTGAAGATGGGCATGAGATTTCTTACCCTGATGCTGCCTATGTGTTAAATGTGAGGAAGGGTCAGATATTGGGTGATGTCTAGCTGATGGCTAACATGGAATGGCCACAGGATTTCTATTTAATTCCTATTGGGTAGACATACAAATTAACACTAATCTTAGCCAACAGAGAATTTAGCCTGCTTTTCTTTTCCTTATGAGAGGAGGTGTTTTGAGAGGAGGGGCTACTGTTTGTTTTATCTTCTTGAACATTGTAAGGAGAGTCTCAATACTTTTTTTGTTCAATGGTGGATAAACCCATGGAGTCCACAGTTGAGTGAGCAGGTTGAGTATGTTGAATGGTTAAATGTGTTTTCCTGTATCTCAGGAGATCTCCATGTCATAGAAGCAATACTCGGGCACCTCTGCTATCACTGGGGTGGCTCATCTAGGAAAGAGCAGAGGGACCATCAGTTTACCCATGTTTTCCAGATTTTTTACTACTTCCCTCAGACTTGGTTTGATATAAATCTGGCTGTCACCTCCAGTCATAACTTCATCTACTGAGAAGAGAATAGAACCTGGACTGCTATGGAAACAGGTTACGCTTTGGGAAAGAGACAAAAGAATAAAACATATTAGAAGTAATAATGAATTCTGTGCTAAACAGGCTTTCATTCATTGGCTTGATTTGGAAACTCAAGCCTGTTGAGATAGGATTCTTAGACAGTCTACATCTAAATAAGGGATAAAAAGTGGACAGGGGCTTATCATGCTATGCAGTGGCCTTCTTTCTACCACTGAGTTTTCACAGAATTACCTGCTTTTCCATTAACTAAGGTGCCTCTGGAAATCATGCCTTTTTCTTTTCCACTTTGGTGGTGAATCTGATGATCTTTCTGACCTCATTTGTTGTTGTTTGAGCAGTTCTTTTAATGCTTTAGTGATAAAAGCCCTCAAGTGCCATACTATCAACAGGATGGAAAAACTGTTGCTGAGAGTCCTTTCTGGCTGTGGGTAATGCCAGTGTGCAGCTATGTAGCCCATTGTGGGTTTCCTCAATTTCATTAACGGCTGCCTCCCTTTTGTGCTCTTGCAGGGAGAGTCAGTTTGATAATAGTGTGTGTATGTGTATGTGTGTGTGTGTGAATTTCAGACATACATGAATAAAAATCTATTTTACAATAAATAAACCTTTGCCACATGTCAGGTTTTCCCTTTTAAGGGAAGCTTGCTTGGAGTGTTCAATCCAGTGTCTCATAAGGGAACACTCAGAATATGTTGATGTAAGTGATTTATCTGTCTATCCATCTTAATTGAAATCTACAGGGAGCAGAGATTTGATATTCCTGACCTAGAATTATATGCTTCTAAGGCTCATGAACACACTCATAAACATAAAATTTTCCCAATTATATTCTCCTTCTTGCTGGTAAATTTCTCCTTACATCATTACATGTTTCTTCCCTAAAATCTTCAATGTCCTATAAAACAAAAAATTTAAAACTATGGGATGGACATGAGTGTGGTAGCACAAACCTATAATTTTAGTGCTTAGGTGGTTGAGGCAGAGAGATGAGGAGTTCAAGGCAAGTATGGGCTACATGTTAAGACTCCATCTTAAAGGAAAGGAAGAAGAAAGAGGAAGGAAGCGGAAGGAAGGAAGGAAGGAAGGAAGGAAGGAAGGAAGGAAGGAAGGAAGGAAGGAAGGAAGGAAGGAAGCAAGGAAGCAAGGAAGGAAGGAAGGGAGGGAGGAAGGGAGGGAGGGAGAGAGCAAGGGAGGGAAGGGGAGGGAGAGAGAGAAAGTACTCTTGCACACTAAGGAATATTTTTATTTGTATAGAGTAAGTAAAATAATAGTCACTATTATATCCAGCTGTAGCCGTTTTCTAAATAGTAATGTATCAAAAACTTTTATCTCAAATATGTTGGTCTGGGATTAGGTTACTACCATTTCAGCTGAAATTTAACTGTCTATGATTCAATTTCTAATTTTGAGGGAGAGGGCTTACATTTCTGTGAGATTTTTTTTCCTTTAAAGGATAGAGATTTACCTGCTCTCTTATTTGTGGCTCACACATTAATATTTTTATTGTAATATTATAATATGCAATAGCTAAGCTTTATTACCAACATTTCTATATACCTACTTTTCTAGGAAATGAATTAGAAGACCTATTTAATTTAAAGCACTATTTTAGTCATGCCCTCAATTTTATTTGTTGGAATTTCATTGCCTGCTAATGTACTCTGGGAAAAATATAAAACATCACTGGGAAGGATATCGTTCAACTACTAAGATAGCTAATTTCTAATGTTAACAGGAATACTTGCACTGATGTACATGGGGGAAATCCATAACGATATCCAGACTGTTTGAAAAATTCTGTTTCATTTTGGCTTTTTTGGACACTTTAGCTATACAAAAAGATGGCATATGTTTCTATCCTCCTTTTCATGAACATTCTCCTACACTCTCCCAAAAGAAAACAATATAAACAACTACCATCATGATGCACAAAAGATTTTTAAAGCTACTGTATCATGGAAAAAGTAAAAACTTTTAACTATTTCATGTATTTAACACAATGAGTTTTAAGAGATGAACATAACAATGTGGATAAGAAGTGTACTCATTACCTTATTCATGTAACTGTAACCCCTTTGTACAGTATCTTTACAATAAAAATATGTATTAAAAAGATATGAACGTACCCATAAAACCATCATAACTTCAAAGTTTTCTTAATCTCTTTTATATAAGAACTTATCTTCTTAATAAGACACTTAAATTCCTCTCTTTTAGCACATTTTAAGTATACTGTTATGTATTGATACTAATGGGCATTGTACTATATCCATTTTCAGAACTTACTTATCTTTCAGAACTGAAGCCTTGTGCCATTGGACTGCCATGTTGTTCCTCCAGTTTCCTAGCCCCTGTCAACCACCACGCTACTCTGTCTCTGTCTGTGTGAATTGTCATAAAAATAAGGCTATTTTGCATCCACATGTGAAATATAGTTTCTGTCTTCTTGTCTCTTAGCATTTTGTCCTATAGGGCCATCTACCCTATCCCAAATGCAGAATTTCCTACTTATATAAAGGCTAAATAAGACTGTGTTTCCTTTGTGTTTTGAGTTATATATGTAGTCATCATATGTATTGATTCTTTTCTCTCTTTTTTATTAGCTTACATTGTTTTTTGGGGGGTGGATTTCATTTTTACCTTTCCCCATGTACTTTTACAGTATATGCCAATCAAGCTCATTTCCTCTGTCACTCTCTATGCTTGATTCCTTTGTCATTCACTCTTTCTCTTTTCTATATCTACTGCAAAATTTTCTTTGTGATTACCATGTGGCTTTTGTAAAGCATATTATAGTAGTCCACGTCAAGCTACTAACAATTTTATCTTCAAACACATTCAAGACTCTCCACTTTTACTTTTCCAGCCTCTCACCATTTTATGTAATTGGTGTCACAATTTATAGCTCTGCATTATAAATCCACTAATCAGTTTCTTTTGCTCTACTTCTCTTTAATACATTTTTCTTTTGACTTTATATAAGAGACATACTATTGGATATAAATGGAATGCTTTATAGGGGAAATAATGATAACATATCTCTGCATATTCAGTACAGTTACCATTTATTGAGAATATTTTTACTTTTCAGTGGGTTCGTTCATGTGTGAGCAGCCCATGGATACAAAAGGTTATCTATACTTTCCTTTAGCAATGAGTTTTCTGCTCTTATGTGTTTTCATGTTACTAATTACCATCCTTTTGTTTCAGCTTGAAGAATTCTAGCATTTCTGTAAGACAGGCCTACTTGTGGTAAAATACATCAACTTTTGTTTGGGGACGGTCTTTATGTTTCCTTTATTTCTGAATAACAGCTTTATAAAATAAATTATTGTTGACACTTGGGATAAATTGTTCCACTTTGCCAGCCTACAAAGTTATTGGTGAGAAATCCTCCAAAAGTCACGTGGGTGTCACTTATATGTGAAACGTCACTTTTTTCTTATTGCATTCAAAAATCTTCCTTTTTTAACTTTGATTTCCTAAAACTTTGTTATAATGTGTCAGTAAAGACTTTGTTATGTTCAGTGTATTTTATTATGCATTTGGCTTCATTGGTCTAAAAGTTAATTTCCCACATTCCCAGATTTGGAAAGGTTTTTATTTAATTTTATTTATATATTATTGTCTTGAAGTAGTTAGACAAAGGAGTTTCCATTTAACAAAGCAGTTTATGAATACAGTGTATCTTGATCAATGTTACCCCTTTTGGCAATTCAATATTATTTTTAACTTCCTTTCTCTTTTATTACTATATATTGATTACAGAAAATAATGGATTGCATTATGACATTTTCATGCATGTATATACTATACTTTGATCATTAGTCATTATTTCTCTTTAAATTGTTTTTGAGTAGTTGTCCAAAGTAGTTGTCATTTAACAAAGCAATTTATGAATATAATGCATCTTGATCAGTGTCACTCCTTTCAACATTCTTACTCATCCCTCCCAAACTACCCCTTCCCTCATTTTTCTTTTTTCTTTTCTTTGTCAGTCATAGAGCTTGAACCCAGGGCCTGGGCACTGCCTCTAGGCTCTTGTGCTCAAGTCTAGTGCTCTATTACTTTAAGCCACTGTGCCAATTCTGGTTTTCTGGTAATTAATTGGAGATAAAAGTCTCATAGTCTTTCCTGCCCTGGCTGGCTTCAAACTGTGATCCTAAGCTTTCAGCCTCCTGAATAGGATTACAGGTATGAGCTAAAGGCTCCCAGCCCCTCATTTTTCTTAATCTTGTAGGATGCACATTGCATTCTTCACTTCATTCTTCTCATCATTCATCTACCTCTTACCCTAAATCCTAACCCACCCCTTTCCAGTCTTGTTTCCTGATATTTATTTTGTTGAACTTCGACTTTGCCTTTTTTTAATAAGTTTTTTATTGTGAAAATACTGTACATGAGCAAGGCAATGAGTACATTTTTTTCCATTCATTTTTTTTTATTGTGAAAATACTGTACAGAGGGGTTACAATTACATGGGCAAGATAATGAGTACATTTCTTATCAAGCATTGTAGCCTCCTCCTTTGTTTCCCCTTCCCATCCCATCCTCCCCCCAACCCCCCACCCAACCCTCCTCCCCCCACCACCAAAGTTGTAAAGTTCGTTTTCAACATAACGACTTGTACGCTTCATTATTGCAATGGGTCCACCTGTATCCCTATTTAAACGATTTGTTTTTTTCCTTCCCCTCCACAAATTATAACAACATCAAATACAGTGAAAGCAGGGGTTATACCGTGGGGGAAGGACATACAAAGCAACAAAGAAATAATCTTATAAATGTGTTAGAAACAATCACATGAAAGAAAAAAAACATTTGAATACATATCTTAGGGTTCATTTCCCTAACATCAACTTAACTGACCTTTTCTGCTTGACTCAGACATATACTAGTTATTGCAAATAAGGGAAACCATGGAACCTATGTTTCTTTGGGCCTGGCTTACTTCACTTAATATAATTTTTTCCAAGTCTTTCCATTTCCTAACAAATGGGGCAATGTCATTCTTTCTGATGGAGGCATAGAATTCCATTGTGTATATATTTCTTATCCAGAATTGTTGCTTCTCTTTTGTTTTTCTCCTACCATCCCATCCCTCCCACCTCCTCAACTATACCCCCCACCTAAATTGTAAAGTTCATTTTTCGACATAGCATCTTGTACATCTCATTGTTGTAATGGGTCAATCTGTATCCCTATTTAAACATTTTGTTTTTTCCCTTCCCCTCCCCAAATTATAACAACATTAAATACAGTGAAAACAGGGGTTATACCATGGGGGAGGGACATACAAAGCAACAAAAAAAATCACATGGTACCTTATAAATACATTAGAAACAATAGCAAGGAAGAAAAAACCACTTGTGTCCCTATCTTGGGGTTCATTTCACTTAACATTATCTTATCTGACTTTCTAAGGAATTACACTATTTGAGTTCTCCCTCGAATCTACCTTATTTCAATTAATACATTTGTATATAGTTGTATACCACCCAGTATATTCACCTATGAGTTTGTAAGCTAAATATAGCTTCCATATGTGAGACAAAACATGGGTCCTTTAACTCTGGTACTGACTTCAGTTAGCCTTATTTTTTTCAGGTCTTTCAATTTCTTTACATATGGTTCAATATTATTCTTTCTAATGGATGAGTAAACTTCGTGTGTGTGTGTGTGTGTGTGTGTGTGTGTGTGTGTGTGTGTATGTATGTATGTGTGTCTCTGTCTGTGTGTGTATAAGAGAGAGAGAGAGAGAGAGAGAGAGAGAGAATATCACATTTTGTTGATTTTGATCCATTCATCCATTGAGGGGCATCTGGGCTGGTTCCATGCCTTGGCTATGGTGAGTTAGTGCTGCAGTGAACATGGTTGTAATGGTGGCTTTACTGTCTCATGATTTGTAATCTTTTGGCTAAATGCCTAGGAATAAGCTGTCTTTGAGCAACTACTCTACTTTCTTCTGCTATTAATTGTGTGAAGCTCCCTTGAATTTTTCATTTCTTTTTTTTTTGGGGGGGGGGTCTGGTCATGGGCCTTGAACTCTGGGCCTGGGCGCTGTCCCTCAGCTCTTCAGCTCAAGGCTAGCGCTCTACCACTTGAGCCACAGCGCCACTTCCGGCTTTTTTCTTTTTGCTTATGTGGTGCTGAGGAATCAAACCCAGGGCCTCATGCATGCAAGGCAAGTGCTCTACCACTGAGCCACCTTCCCAGCCCCATTGAATTTTTCATTTCATTCATTGCATGCATTTGTTCTAGAACTTTTGTGAGTTTTTTGGTTTTTTTTTTTGTTTGTTTTTTTTACGGTTTCTAACTTTTTTGAAAATCTTCTTAATTTTGTTCATGGATTGCTTTCCTGACTTTTTGTTTTATATTCTGCCTATGTTCTTGTTACACATACTTTTTTGAGTCATTATTTTGCATGCCTCATCATGTAGTTCAGATTTCCATTTAGGAAGGGGAAGTTACTACAGCTAATATTTTCTTCCTTTAGTGGTGTCATGTTTCTTTGTGTGTGTGTGTGTGTGTGTGTGTGTGTGTGTGTGTGTGTGTGTGTGTGTGTGTGTTCCTTGAGTCTTCTATTATCATTTGCATTTGAACAAGCAATCATCTTCCTCCTCCTTTACTGGATGACCTGGGGGAAAGGGGGAATCACCACTTCAGATTGTGAAGTTCCACTAGGATATGCCCAGGCTACTCTTTTTTGTTGTCTTCTGGGGTAATCCTAAGATTATAATCCTTCTCTTGAAATGTCAAAAACAATCTGTGTGCTGAAAGCTTTTCATTTATTTTCCTTATGTCAGTACTCTGATATATTCAAGGTTTTTTTTAAAAAAAATGTGTATTTTTATATATTTATATATTTTTATATATTTATATATTCATGTACTCTCTGTAGAGAGTGTATTATCTGATGATAGAAGACATGCTCTCTGCAGAGGCCAGCATGTACTATTTGTGATGTTGCATAGGGCACAGGTTATGGAAAGGTTGTATGGAATGCTAGGAGTGCTTACTACATAGAAGAGGAGTCTGCAAGTCACAGCATCTTATGAGATCCATGGACTGGGCTCTTAGTGAAATGGATGTGTTGTTTAATAAGATTTTCACCTATTTTATTGCAATGATCTGCAATGTTATCCCTGTGGAGTCCTTTCTGTTTTCTCTGCTTCCAGAATATTCAGCCAAGGGTATTCAATACCGAAGGCCAGTATCCTTGGTATTATTCATGTCATGAGACAAAATAGGCCTCTTGCATACTGTTCTGTAAGGAATCTTGGCATTTGCTTTACTCTCATAGAAGAAATAATACTTTCATAATTTTTTATTGTAAAAATATTGTACCATAGGGGTTACAGTTACAAGAGTAAGGTAATGAGTACATTTCCTATTGAGAATTGTTACCTCTCCTTTGTTCTTTACCTACTACCCCTTCCCTCCCCACCTACCTAACTCCCCTCCCCTCAAGTTGTAATGTTTGTTGTCAACATAGTGTCTTATACATCTCATCATTACAGTGCTTCAACCTGTATCCTTGTTTCAGCATTTTGTTATTTCCCTTCCCCTTCCCAAATTAGAAAAATGTATGTGTAAGATGCAGGGCACTAGAATCATATACAGTGACAACAGAGATTATACCTTAGTGGGAAAAACATAAAAAAGAAGCAAAAAAAATCACATAGTACATTAAAAACAACAGCAACAAAGGAAAAAACCTCTTGTGTCCATATCTTTGGGTTCATTTTGCTTAGCATCCATCTTATATGGTCATGTGTACATAGCTTTTGACTTTTCCTGCTTGTCTGGTAAGATTATCCTAGACGTATACTAGTTATTGCAAATAAGGGAAACCATGGGACCTATGTTTCTTTAGGTCTGGCTTACTTCATTTAAAATAATTTTTTCCAAGTCTTTACATTTCCTAACAAATGGGGCTGTATCATTCTTTCTGATGGCTGATGGCAGCATAGAATTCCATTACATACATCACATTTTTTGGGGGGGGGTCAGTCATGGGACTTGAATTCGGGGCCTGGGCACTGTCCCTCAGCTCTTCAGCTCAAGGCAAGTGTTCTACTGCTTGAGCCACAGCGCCACTTCCGTTTTTCTGGTGGTTAATTGGAGATAAAACTCTCATGGACTTTCCTTCCCTGGGCTGGCTTTGAACCTTAATCCTCAGATCTCGGCCTTCTGAGTAGATAGATTACAGGTGTGAGCCACGAGCACCCTGCTATACCACATTTTCTTAATCCATTCATCTACTGAAGGGCATCTGGGTTGGTTCCATATTTTAGCTATGGTGAATAATGCTACAATAAACATAGTTGTGCTTTAGCTTTAGTATAGCCTTATTTGTGTAAATGCCCAAAAGTAGGATGGCTGGGTCATAGGGGAGCTCTATGTGGAGTCTTTTGAGGGTCCTCCATACTGCTTTCCACATGATTGAACAAGTTTACATTCCCACCAACAATGCAGTAGGGTTCCCTTTTGGCCACATCTCCTCCAGCATCTGTTGTTATTAGATTTCTTGATTATAGCCATTCTAACTGGGGTGAGGTGGAATCTCAATATTGTTTTGATTTGCATTTCTTTTATGGCTAGAGAGATTGAGCATTTCTTCATGTGTCTATTGGCCATTCTTATTTCCTCTTCAGAGAAGTCTCTGTTTCAGTTTTTAGCCCACTTATTAACCAGGTGGTTGTTTCTTTGAGGATTTGTTATGGGGGGATTTAATTTTTTGAGCTCTAAGTATATTTTAGATATGAGACCCTTGTCTGTTGTGTGGCTAGTGAAGATCTTCTCCCAATCTGTGGGCTTTCTATTCATCTTGCTATGTCCTTTGCCTTGCCGAAGCTCTTCAGTTTAATGCAATCCCATTTGTCCAACCTTTCTTTGATTTGCTGTGGGTCTTGGTCTTTATTGAGAAAATTTTGTCCTGTGCCAAGGAGCTGTAGAGTTTCTCTTATTCCTTCCTGTAAAGTTTTCAGGGTGTCTGCTTTTACTTCGAGTTCTTTGATCCATAGAAATCATACTCTTAAAGATTCTTGGTTGTGCCAGGCTCCAGTGGCTCATGCCTATAATCCTAGCTAATCAGAAGGCTGAGATCTGAGGACCGGGGTTCAAAGCCAGCCCAGGCAGAAAAGTCCATGAGACTCTTATCTTCAATAAACCACCAGAAAACTGAAAGTGGCACTCTGGCTCAAGTGGTAGAGCATTAGCCTTAAACTGAAGAGCTGAGGGACAGCACCCAGGCCCAGAATTCAAGCCTACGACTGACAAAAAGAATAGAAAAAGATTCTTGGTTGTGTCTACTTGAAGGCTGGTAATACTGGTAAAATAAAACTTATCTTCTTATTCCTTCTAGTGCATCTATTCTTGGTTTTGTTTTTTCCTCCACCAAGGTACTAGAATCTTTCATTTGTGCATGGGACTCTCATAATAGTATTGTCATTTAATGTTAGCTGTTAAAATTAGGGTTTCTGTAGTGTCTAGAGGGCTGGAACCTACTATCCTACAATTGGCATTCAAAAATAATATGTCTTTGTTTTTACAGAATAGTATAAATATTTATTTTATGTATGATTTCCTTTCCTGTCCTCTTTTTACAATATAGAAAGGAGTATTATTTGAATACCCCTAGAAAATATAAATTTAATCTTTTCTACTTTTGTAAATAGAGCGAAAAAATTATATACCCAGCCCTCCCCAAATAGTCCTTTAAAATGGAATTAATGTGACTAAGAACTATACTTCTTGAGCCAGATGTTGATGGTTCATGCCCGTAATCCTAGATACTCAGAGGCTGAGAGGAGAAGGATGACAGCTTAAGGCCAGACTAGGCAGAAAAGTTTACAAGACCTCTCTTCAAAGAAAAAAAAACTTGCAGAAGACAAAAGTGATAGTATGGCTCAAGTGGTAGAACAACAACCACCGATTTAGCAAGAGTGAAGAGTGAGGCCGAGTTCAAGTCTCAGTACTTAAAAAAAAAGAAAAAAATAAGGATTGCTTCTTGTCCCTAGTAATTGTTATTTGTTTCTTTTAAGTACTGAAAAGGATACTTTAGAAATGGAAGCATTTCTA
The DNA here is from genome assembly GCF_024711535.1 of Dipodomys merriami. Classification (NCBI taxonomy): domain Eukaryota; kingdom Metazoa; phylum Chordata; class Mammalia; order Rodentia; family Heteromyidae; genus Dipodomys; species Dipodomys merriami. The sequence continues at coordinate 18,774,037 of NW_027206512.1, read as the reverse complement.
AGAATTCTAAAAGATATACCTGTGGGCCTTCAGAAGAACCACTCTAAAACATTGCAGTCTGTCTCCTAGGACAGACTTTTTATCCTTTGGCATTGCAAGATGCCATCTCTGTAGCACTTTTCCAGGTGCAGAGTTTGACTCAGGAGATCTATTCAGAAGATCGGAGGGTTGAGTCTAAGATCCTGTACATTTCAATAAGGTCCTGGTGCTGGTGCTTCTGTTGCTGCTGTTCCATAAGCACTGAGTGACCCCATACTGTCTCTTAAACTGTCGCATGTATACAGGAGATGGAAAACTGTGTTGATATGAATAAGCAAAATAGAGGTGTGGTAGAGAGAGAGAGAGAGAGCCATTTGAATAATGAGCCATTGAGGGTGTAGTGCTTACTTGCTAAAAATCTGAAAAGCGGTGTCACCCTTTAGTCCAATAATGTGGTTATTGGTGTTTGATTGATCTCTATAAACAAAATCAAAGTTGATAGGGCTGCTTCTATTAGAAAACTTCCTAGCAGTTAAGAAACCTGGGACAAAATATAATGTAATATATAAAACCCTGTTGGAGTCAGTCTTGTCTTCCAGAACTCTGAACTAATATATGCAACATTTCTAACACACTTTCATGTTTTTGTAAATAATTTGCTAAACCCATTTTGAAAGCAGACACTTCTCAAGGATTTTTGCCAAAGTACCAATCAGAATAGAAGGTGCCTTGGCCACTGTTCTCCTTGGCATTTTTTACTCCATTTTCTAGTATGTGTGATGCAGGTAGCCATGATGGCCTTCTAGGTGAAATACTCAAGTGTTGAATGGCTGTAAAAGAATAGTTGTCTCTTCTGCTGAAAATTTTCCTCCTAAGAGTTACTGTTTGCTCTGTTGTTTATGCTCTACATATTTGAAAATAATTACAATAATTTTAAAAACCATCCCTTTTCAAGTGCCCTATTTTTAAGATACCAGATTTACTGAATTTGGAAGTATGAAGACTGAACCTTGGAAGCCTTGCTAATCTCATTCTGTGGAAAATGTCAATTAGGAGGCTTAGGAAGAGGCTGTACATCTTGTAAATTGGGAGTGGCAGTGCTTTTTAATGACATTAGCTTTAGCAATTAAATTGGTGGCTTTCTCTGGAGTGCAAAACAGGTGATGTCTTCCAGCCTGCTACTCCCAACTCGGCTGCTTCCCTCTCCATCAACCAACAGGGCTGTCAATGTGGCTTTTGGGATGTTTCTGGAATCTGTTGCTTGCTATTCATTCCCACTGCAATTACTCTCTCATGGGCCTTCATCTTTTCTCTGCTGAACCACCACAAGGACTTGTTAAATGGTTTCCACAGCTCAGGTTCATCCGAATGCGAGTCGCTTGCCCTTGGAGCCTGTCGTTCTAAAGCAGACTGATAGCCTATCAGTCAGATGATCCCATTTCCTTCCCTGAAGACTCCTGTTTTCTTTTCAGTGCCTGAGATAAATGGAGACTTTTAACTTAGTTTCCACCTTTTACTAGCTTTCCTTAAGATAGTGTCACTTTTTATCCATCCTCTTCTAGTTCCCTGAGCTCTACTGTCACCAGAGCCTTGAATAGTTTATTAAACACACTGTGTGTTGTTTTCCCAGGTTTGCCTTTGCTGAAGCTAGTCCCTCTGCCTAGAATCTGTCTCCCTGCTTCTCTACATAGACAGCTCGTTTTTTTTTGTCATTCAAAAATGAAATCTTTCTTTAGGAAAATCATCCCAATACTTTTTTTTTTTTTTTTTTTGCCTCGATTCCCTCTTAGGTTCTGGCTTAAGCTTCTTATGGAGCATGGCTTGTGAGGCATTCTAATTATTGGATGTCTCACCCTCTGGATCTTAAGTTCTGAAGTTAATGTCCTGCTTCAGACATTCTTGTATATTCAGTTCTCTAGTGAAGGAAATGACATGTGGTAGGCACTTAGGGAATAACTCTTGAATATGGTAGGCAGCAAGGGCAGGAGAGATAGACAAAAGAAGAAAGAAATGGAGAGACTTAGTCTTCCTGAATAACATAATTTACTTGCTGAAGACAAATGAGATGAAGGATGAGTCCACACAGTAATATACATTACACAGTAATATGCATACATGTGCATATAGCAGCATGTAATATATATATATATATATATATACATGGTTTGTAATATGACTCTAGGTTATAAATCTCTGTTTTCTTAGTCTATCTTTAGCAACAATAAGAGCTAATAACATAAATGTATATATATATGTGTGTGTGCACATATATGTGTAATATGTACATATGTGTAATATGTTTTACATATGCATATATTTATTACATGGGTGTGCATGTGTGTATGTATGTGTGTTTGTATATATTCACAGACATATATAGTATATGCATATATATATATATATATATATATATATATTTGTTTCAAGACACCATTACCTACACTGGCCTGGAACTCATGATCATCCTGTCTCAGCCTCCCTACCAAGAGGATTACAGACACAGGCTATCATTACTGACTTGACAACTTATGCATTTAAAGATCCATATTTTCTTATTTTACATTTGTCATGGTCTCAATTCTGCACTTTTCCCTTATTCTAGAATGATGGAGCTCTTCGGCTCATGGCAGATTCAATGGTGTGGGTTCCCGAAGGGGGAATGCTGCAAATTACCAACAGAATCTTACAGGCTGAAGCTCCAGGTGCCCGAACTGAAGATATCATCTACAAGATTACACAGGATCACCCCCATTTTGGTAATGTTTTGCCCCATGATAGTATTTCTGCATTCATTGGTCTAGGATTTGCTCTTGTACAATTCCATGTTGCAAGGTTGCAATTCAAATGAACTGAATGTCCTCTCTTCTCTCCTTTCCTTTCCACTCCTCCCTTCTCCTTCCTTCCCCTCCTTCTGTTCTTCTGCCCTCTTTCTTCTTTCTCTGTCTTCTCTCTGTTCTACTTTGTTTTGGGTACTGTGGATTGAATCCAAGCCCTTATGCTTGCTATACAAGCACTATACCCCTTGAATGATAGCCCAACCCTTTTGTTTTTATTTTTTTGAGATAGGGTTTGCTAACTTTATCAAGATTAGCTATGAATTGCTAGCCTTCTAACTCCACCACCATAGTAGCTGGGATTACAGGGGCCATCAACATGCTCAGCCTCACATTTCTCTTAAAAGTAAGAATAATTATGATAACTATCACAGTGTATATATTAGTAGTATACTAAATTTACATATATATATCACTTAAAACATGATTTATGTTTCTAAATAATTTTATTTCACACGTGAGAAAGATGGGTAAAGCAGCTTATTAAAAGTCACCTAGATGTCAGTTTAATTTTATGTGGTACTGAGGAATCAAACCTAGGGCTTCATGCATGCTAGGCACGCAATCTACCACTAAGCTACATTCCTAGCCCTTGTCAGTTTAATTTTAAAGGCAAGACTCTCAAACTTCATTTTGTGTCCTGCTTAGATCATCTCTATCCTTTTTGATGAGGCTGTTTGTAAGATTACACATTAACATTCTTCAGTATTTTCTGCTGTTACTTATAAAACATAATAACTTGAGAGAGTTCCCACTGTCACTTCCTAGAAATGCTGGGTAAAATATACTAACAATTACTGGGCATTGGTGGCTGCTCAGGAGGCCTAGATATGAAGATCGTGGTTCAAAGCCAGCCCAGGCAGGAAAGTTTGTGAGACACTTAGCTCCAATAAACTACTCCGAAAAAGCTGCAAGTGGCACTGTGGCTCGAGTGGTAGAGTGCTAGCCTTGAACAAAAGAAGCTCAGAGACAATGCCTAGGCCTAGAGTTCAAGTCCCAGATCCAGCAGAAAATTAAAAAAATACACACACATGAACATATACACACACACTAACAATTATAAGGTGTTCATAGAATTGCCAAAACCTTTCCCAAAAGTAGAGTAAAATCTCAGGTGCCCGTAACAAAGTCATTCTGTGTAAGAGCAAATGACAAAGCTGCCCTGAGAGGGGTGAAATGCATCTCAGTAACCAGGAGGCTGGGATTTAAGGCCAGTGAAAAAATCAGAAATAGAGTGTCACTGTATTTGATTCTGGTGTCCTGCATCTTGTATTTACATTTTTCTAATTTGAGGAGGGGAAGGGAAATAACAAAATGCTGAAACAAGGATTGTAACAATGACATGTACAAGACACTGTGTTGAAAATGTACTTTACAACTTGGGAGGGGGAGGAGGGAGGAGTTGGGGAGGTGGGGAGGAAAGGGATGATAAGGGAAAAACAAAGGAGGAGGTAACAATGCTCAATAGGAAATGGATTCATTTCCTTGCTCATGTAACTGTAACTCCCTCTGTACAGTATCTTTACAATAAAAATGTATATGTAAAATTAAAAAAAATCAGAAATAGGAAGCTCACTAGCACACACACATTGCAAAGAAACTTGCCTGTCTTTCCCCGGGCTCAGAATCGACCAAAGAGTCCATTGGGAATTCAGAACACCAAGTGTATTTCTCCTACAGATTCATAGTTAGCTTATATCCATGTTTGAGATACTCATATCTTGGACATTATATATATCAGGCCATGATAGTTCTTGTCCTCACTGAAACTAGTAAGAACTCCTAGAGAAAGACCACTTTCAGCCAGGCCCACAGGACTTTTATAACACAGATTTTAAAACCACAAAACATAAAAGGAAACAATCTCTAGTATTTAACTAAAACAAGTAAGATTAGAACTTGAACAATTTTAAATGATCTTATATGAACTATGAAATAAACATTCTTAAAGTGAGTTGAAGGCAGAATGGAAGGAAGTAACAATGCTGCAAGAAAGAAATGCATAGATTTGTTTGTTTGAGATGGAGTCTCACTATTTTTGCTGCAGACTGATCTCTAACTCCTTAGCTCAAGTGAGACATTTGCTCAATACCAACTACTAACTTAATCCTTATTCACATTTTTTTCCAGTTTGCCCGCTTCAGTCTTCAAATACTAGGACTCTAGGTCCATGCCAAATTGCCTAGCCAGGTAGATATTTTTTGGCACATATCTAATCATCTAATTGGAAAATTATATTTTTTATTGTGAAAATACTATACAGAGGGGTTACAATTACATGGGCAAGATAATGAGTACATTTCTTATCAACCATTGTAGCCTCCTCCTTTGTTTCCCCTTCCCATCCCTTCCCATCCTTCCCCACCCCTCCTGCTGGAAAATTATATTAATTAAAAGTGAAAAGGTGCCTGGGTAATTCATGCCTATATTCTTAGCTAGTTGGAGGTAAAGTCAGAAGGATTGCTGTTCAAGACTAGACCAGGCAAAAACAAGTAAGCAAGACTTCTTCTGAACCAAAAGAAGTTCAATATGGTGGCATTAGCTTGTCATCTCAGCTTCCTGGCAAGTTGAAGAGATTGTGATCCAAGCCTCCCCTAAATCCTGTCTCAAACGTGACCAAGGAAAAAGCCCTGGAAACAAAGCTCAAGTGGTAAGACATGTGCCACACAAGAACAAGGCCCTGTCTTCCACCCTAGTACTGCTTTCAAAAAGAAAGAAAAGTGAAAACTCAGTTGATACATTCAATGTCAAGAAGGAATAATTTATTTTTCCTCTTAGGTCACTGATTTTTTTTAATCATATGTTTTCTGTAGTGAGGAAAAAATTAACTTTAGTCAATTTAAAAATGATTCAGGTGTTCAGAAAAGACATGAACATAATCTCTCTGTGTGTCTAGATAGATCTCTCTATTAGGAAAAATCAAATCACATTACCTTAGGGAACCATTCAAGAATGGAAAGGGTGATGGGAACCAGATGCCCATGTAACATAAATCTACTCATATCCACCTTTGCCAATGGAGTATATCCAATGAGGTGGACCTTTACTTCATTGACTCCTGGCTACTATAAATGCCCTCATCATTCAAAATGTTCAAGTCTCCAGCTTTAGGTATTTTGTGACAAATGGGCCCTAGAATGGAATCATAAATAAATTGCTTGTATAATGTGTGCAGAAAGGACCTAAATTCAGCAATTTCTAGATGCAATACTGTGTTTAAATGTAGGTTTAGGCAAATAGTAAATAGTTATACCTTTACTTACTTTGTAGACTTGAATGGAAAAATAACGAGGTGTCTTGAGCATCAGTTAAAGGAGAATCTGACAATCTAACTTAATCTAATCTTGATCCCAACAGAATCCAGTAAGATTCTAATTCTTAATAACTACTCATTTTTCTCTTTAAATATAAACTTCTAGATAAAAGAAATCCCACGTAGAGATGTTTTCTGTGTTTTAAATGTGGAATTTCATATTTAAAGTTTAGTCATGTGACTATTTATGGTGTCTGTTGCTTTCCAGTCTCACCGCTGTTGTCTTTTTTGAAGTCTCCATTTCTACTCTGGAGTAGCCTCATATGGTCAAACTGTTCAGATAAATGTTAGTTGTTGTTGTTGCTGTTGTTACTATTTTTTTAACAATATAAGTTCCAGCTCTATTAACAGAATTCTTTTTTTTGGGGGGGGGGGGGTCTGGTCGTGGGGCCTGAACTTTGGGCCTGGGCGCTGTCCCTCAGCTCTTCAGCTCAAGGCTAGCGCTCTACCACTTGAGCCACAGCGCCACTTCCGGCTTTTTCTTTTTGCTTATGTGGTGCTGAGGAATCGAGCCCAGGGCCTCAGGCATGCAAGGCAAGCGCTCTACCACTGAGCCACCTTCCCAGCCCAGAATTCTTAAGCCCATATAGAATTCCTGTACTCTGTTCACATATATGTGTTCTACATTGGTCCATATCAATCATCTGCTGAGAACCCAGTGGCCCCCAGTTACTGATTGGCTGGTCCAAAGAGTACGAACTACTCTCTGGCTTTGATTCCATCTAATCTTGAAGTATCAGGTATGGTAAATAACAAATAATATATATTCAAAGACTATTGAGTTGAAATTGATGCAGTTAACCAATATCCTATGATACCTGTTAATCTGTATAGAAGGAAAGTCATTTTTTTAGTAGAAAACATAGATTTATTTCACTAGGCCTTGCTGGGAAAATTCTGCTTTGCTATTATAAAGAAGAAATAAGTAGGAACTCAGTAGTTGGATATTTTCCTGTCCTTCTCATTCCATCTCCTTGTGGCAATTTCGTTTCAGAATATTTTGCAAGTGTACTCACACTCATAAACAGTCCATGTCTTGGGAAGCATGTCTGTTAACAGCAGCTTATGAATAGAATTTGAAGCAGGAGAGATTGGTAATGACATTTTTGACTTAGAAACAAATGAAAAATAATACAAGAAAGGAAGTGAGATTGAGTTCATTCTACATGATTATATAAAGAGGAGAAGTGATGTTTTTCTCTAACTTCGGAATTTCATTTGCATCCAAGATATTATCCTCATTTTAACTTGATTTTAATGCATGTAAATATGGGAATGAGTGTTTGCTCTGAGTAAGAAAACAGATTTCTCTAGGGAAATAGAATGCTCTATGAATCTTGAGAGGAAAAATAAACATGCTGTCAATTATGCAATATGTGTAGTATATTAAGATCTGGGTGTCCTACTGAACATTTTAGAAGTAGGTAAATATACATAACCTCTCCTTCCCTTCCCTCCTCCTCCTCTCCCAATCTCCTTCCTCCTTTCCCTAATTCTTTTGTACACTAGATTTTACATATGTATGTGTGTGTGTGCATGCACACACACATACACATTCATGCCCACCCCCCTCTTCATATCAGAATGGTAAGTTGCCTTTTCAGATTCTTTGTTAAATGTAGAAAAATAGCTTCTTTTCATCAGTTCACTCATATTTTGGGGTTGGCCTTCACTTAGTCATGTTATTCTTGTTAAATTTTAATTGTTTCTGTAACACCTCTGTATTTGTGATCTCACTTTAAGATGATAGTAGCTCCAAGTACAGAATAATCTGTAAAAACACAATGGTGTGGTTAGATTTAGGTTTCTTTCCTTCAGTACCAATAAAGATTAAAGAATGAAGAAGAAAATATGATCAGGTATTTGACAGGGTAAATATGGACACATGGACCAGAAAATAATGATGATTAATAGCGCAGTTTTCTGAGCCAAGAACATGAACTTTTGTTTCAAAATTATACTCACTTACTTTGTGACCTCCAACAAGTTTGAGAATTTCTCTTAGCCTAAAGAACTTTATACCCATGAAAATGATAATAACATTTGGAAGGATTTAACAAAAATAAGAGTAAATATAGCTGACATACTTTTTTAAACACCCAAGATATACATACTTCAGATTGAATAACCCTTATCCAAAATGCTTTAGTGAATTGGATCTCAGATTTGTTTGTTCGTTAAATTTGGAGTATTTTTATAAACAATGAGATACCTTAAAGAGGTGACCCAATTCTAAACATTCATTTATGTTTTTTACAATATACCTTACACCCACAGCCTAAATGTAAATGTAATTTCACACACTTCTAATATGCCTGCATTCTGACTATGACCTATTACATGAAGTTCATCCAGTGTGATATACTGTTAGTACTCAAAAAATTGTGCACCTTGAAATATTTGCAATTTTCAGATTAGAAGTGTCCAACCTTTGTTCTCACATTATCCATAAAGAATAGAGGTTAGCAAGCTGAGGCAGTCGGGTGGCAGAGCTGGATTTGAAACACCACACACAGCAGAGTGAGTGCTTGCTATACCTTTTCTAGTATTCGCTGGTAATGTTTTCATTGGACATGATTTGCCTAAGAATAACTTCCACTGGAATGATTTCTAACTTTCCACTGTGTCTTAAAACTTTCTGATTAGGAAATAACTTTGTTATGTAGAAGACTGTGTGTGGAAATAAGTCCATTTAATACTCAGTAGTTGAGTATCTGTTTATTGCCTACTCTACTATTTAGTAGGTCTTCTTGTGTAATTTTAGTACACACAAGTCAGCAGCTTTATGCATAAATCACCCTTGAATGACTTTTGGTTCTTTCAGCCTAAAGAATGAGAATTCTGTGTCTAAAGGTGGATTCAATGATACCTATTAAGTTTGCTGCTAGCATCTTTTCCTTCCCCTTTGATAAAAATAATGAAGGCCATCGTTTTTTTCAGTTAACAAAAGAAGGAGTGATAGGAATGGAGAAGAGCTCTGATTACTTTGCTAGAAACACTGACTAACTGCATGGCCTGTGCTTCCCTAGGGGAGGTGGTCCTTCTGATGAATTTGCCTGCGGACAGTCCTGCCAGCGGAGGACAGCACCTGCCTGATGGCAGGACTGTAGCCCCCACCAGCACCTTCACCCAGCAAGACATTGATGAAGGCATCGTGTGGTACAGGCACTCAGGAGCCCCAGCCCAGAGTGACTCCTTCCGCTTCCAGGTGACCTCTGTCTCCTTACTTACCTGAAGTCTGATGCAAGCCATCACCCTTATTCATAAACGATTTTTTTTCCCGTTTCCTGTCTGGGGGGAAGAAAAAATGTGGAATTGTTTTATTTATTTATTTATTTTAATCTGCCAGTTCAAATATCTCCTTGGGCTGAGTCATCATAACAAAAAAAAAGCAACTTTATGTTAAAATGATCAAAGCATTCTGAGAAAAATATAAAAATACTATCTGGAGGCCAGGCACCGGTGACTCACGCCTGTAATCCTAGCTACTCAGGAGACTGAGATCTGAGGATCACTGTTCAAAGCCAGCCTGGGCAGGAAAGTCAGTGAAACTCTTCTTATCTCCAATAAACCACTAGAAAGCTGGAAGTGGCGCTGTGCCTCAAGCAGTAGAGCGCTCGCCTTGAGCTGAAGAGCTGAGGGACAGCACTCAGGCCCAGAGTTCAAGCCCCACGACCGACCAAAAAAAAAAAAAAAAACTATCTGGAGAAAACGAGTTTTGGATGCTCACTAACTAGTCTTAACAAGAGGGGAAGGGTATGAGCAGCTAAAGCCAGAATGTTCAGACAGGAGTTCTGTCACAGCTGTAGACAATAACTTAGCAACAAATTACTTGTGCCTTTATTTCTTCATCTGTGAAATAGAATTATTGAGAGGATTCGACTTAGCACATGTAAAGCATTTGTAGATTTCTGCCTGACAAATAGTAGACACTACCTAAGAGTTTGTTATTACATGAAAACCAAACCATGAGGAGACCCATAGCAAGTAAAGAACAAGCAAGTATACTGAGTACATCCTCTAGTCCCTGTGAATATAACTAGTGTTAGTGGCCCACTCCTGTAAATCTAGCTACTTGGGAAGCTCAAAATAAGAGGATTGAGTTTCAAGGCCATCCCAGGCAGAAAAGTTTGCAAGATCCCCTTCTCAATTATTGATATATACCTGTCATCCTAGGAGGCTAGGATTGGGAGGATCATGGTTTTTAAACCAGTCTGAGCAGAAAAATCCATCCACCAAGGAAGCTAGACACAGTGGTATACAACTGTGATCTCATCAAGTACATGAAGCTTAAATGTAGTCAGATTGTGGCTCAGGTTCATTCAAGGGTAGGAAGAAGACCCTATCTTAAAAATAAATAGCAATAAATAGCGCTGGAGGTAAGGTTTAGTGGTGTCACACCAGCCTAGCAAGTATGAGACACCAAATTCAAATACCAGTGCTACCAAAAAAAAAAATACCAATAATAGATAAAGAATTTAAATCTACTTGCAGTATTTAAAATAATTTCCTAAATTTGTCAGACTTTAAAGGAAATCAAGCCAGTGAAATATTAAGAAACATTGTGGGTAATTAATAAGTATCGATACTGACCTAAAATTTATCAACAACTTTTTAATTTAACTTTTAATTTAATTTTTAATTTAAAATTAATTTAAATTAATTTTTTAACTTTAACTTTAACTTTTTAATTTTAATTTAACTTATGTGATGCAAACAAAATTCTATTCAAAAGAAATCTGATACCAGCACTTATTGAACATGAAAGCCCCAAGATAAGCAGACTAAATATTTAACTCTAGAAAAGAATCAGAAAGGAAATAAAGCAAAAAGATGAAATTAATAGAGATTACAGATGGATTAATTATAAAATGGTATGTGATAAAGATTATAAGACTTTCTGGGAGCCAGTGGCTCATGCACCTGTAATCCTAGCTACTAAGGAGGCTGAGATCTGAGGATTGCAGTTCAAAGCCAGCCTGGGCAGGAAAGTCCGTGAGACTCTTATTGCCAGTTAACCACCAGAAAACCAGAAATGATGCTATGGCTCAAGTAGTAAAACACTCGCCTTGAGCTGAAGAGCTCAGGGACAGTGCCCAGGCCTACAGTTCAAGCCGGACTGACAAAGAGAAAGAAGAAAAAAAGATTATAAGACTTGACTTTATGAAGAGGCTAAGAAAATTGAAAAAACACTGGCAAGTACAATTTGAAAATAATCAAAACAGAAACACAAAGGAATATGGAATTGAGAATGAGAAAGAATATTTAAGCAGGAGTATAGAAAAGAATTAGGTAAAGCATCAGAGAAAATATACATGTTCATTGTTATTACTGCCAAATCTGAGACTTTTTCTTTGTCTAGGACTCCCAAGTGGGAATGAATTAGCCATGGAAGCTCATCTTGTTAAAATCACCATCCAATATGCTTCTGATGCCTGGTTTACATCACCATGCAGTTACATCAGATGCTGTTGAATTCACATAGTATTAAAGATGCCCTTTTCCAAAGAGCAAGTTGTGAGAAATTTGGAAACCATTAAAGGAAGATTAATCCATTGAATATGCAGTGAGTGAGGAAGCACTCCGGACCTTTTGCCCAAGCTAACTTTTCAATTTTAGCTTTCATTCTCTGTACTTGGAGGCAAGATCTCAAACAGAGGAATACACCTCAGAAAACTAGACTGCATAGATAGATCTACCTTAGCTCCCACAGGGGTAGAGAAAAAGTGCTATCGAAGTGGACCATTGCCCTAGAAATGGGGGTGGAAGGTCTAAATGCTGGTTTAAAATGATATCTGATTGCTTTTGCAAATTGGTTACTAATGGGTAAAATAAAAATGATCATTTAAAAAAGATCATAGAAGTTACAGACTAAAAAGAGTGAACTCACTAGAACTTAAGAAATGCTTCTGAACATTACTACTTACAAAGTAATTCCCTTTGGAAAGTCTTCACATTTTTGACACAAAATATATTTAGAACTGTTTGAAACTGCTTTCAAAGTATGAGGGGGGTATTCTTTACACTATCATCCAGACTGACAGTATATCTTCTTTTTTCTTCAAGAAGTAGATTTCAAAATACAGCAAAATAGCCAAAAGTCATTTTGAACCAGATCTAGTAAGGAAAAAGAGTAGCGATTAATTTTGGTTAAGAGGAGTAATTATGAGGTAATGAGCTCAGCTTTCTCATGTGATTTGTGCACTCCCTCTGAAGGCATTCCAAAAAATGCAGTTTGAATACTGACAGCTTTTTATTGCAAGTATGAAACAACTCTCTGAGATTATGTTCTTTTGGACATAAAAGTGTTTGTGTTTGTTTATAAAGACTCATCACTTTATAGGCTTACCTCATATTTTGATTTGAAAGGCACAGACAAAACAGCCATGTGCGAAAATAAATGGTTAGTAACTTTTCCCATTTATCATCTCAGTGTTCCTAGAGGATTTCAAACTAAAAAAGATGCTGTTCTAATGGTTCTCCCCACTTTTTGTTGTTGGTTTTTTAGGCAGGAAATGCAATGCAATGAGTTGCATAGATTTAATTCCATTTTAATGGTGATGTGCTGTCATGAGCCATCAAAGCATCCCATCTGCTACTTTGCATGTAAGACTTGGGATTTATGTAAGGCAAGTGGCGTTTTTACAATAGAGATGGTTTGGGAAGAGGAAAGCTGTCACATTCACAGTAATTCTGGGTGTGGGAAATAGCCCTCCTTTTGGAATATTCAGATCACATTGACACATCCTCAGGGGATGTGGTTTTGAAAAGACCAGCATATTTCACTATCAGTGTCTTCACTGGGAAGCCAGACTGATTCACTTCTCAGTAATATGCACACATTTCACTACCTGCCCAATGATCTGATCCTTTTCTTGAAGAGATAGAAGAACATATTTTCCCTTTTCTCAATTTCTTAAAGCTACATTGTGAGTCATCATGGTCAGTGGAAAGATTATGAACACAGCTGACCTGGTTAAATATTCCCATTTACTAGCTCTGCCACTTTGACATACTGCTTTAATTTCTTGACCTCCAGTTTCTTCATCCGAAAAAGGAGGTAATAATATTAGGTAGTGAGTAATAAGAAGATCACCTTAGAAAGCAGCTGGTGTAGATGGAGCTGTGCTTGATGGCTGATGAATTACAGCTATTGTCATGAATATCATTTGGAGCCTTGCTAAGTCTCCTTGAAGACAGGTGGATATTCTGAAATTTAACCCGCACCTGATGTGATCTAGACGAACACTGAGGAGACAGTTTTTTTCTGTTGGGAGCAATTGCCTTCTGCCTCAGAGCTTGCAAGACCTTGCCTCTTGTAATAGAACATTCATGTAACTACATGTTACATGTAGTTACACAAAAGACTTAACAGATCATGTGACAAGCCTGTAGGAGAACAAAACAGTGGAGGTAAAGAAGACTTAAAGGATCCTCTCAATATCTGAGAAGGAGTGTGAGAGGCTGCCTTAAAATAAAACACATCCTTTTCAGCATTTTTGAAGCAAGCAATAGCTGATTTTGTGAACTAACATAATTGAAAATATTGTTAGTCTTCTTTGTAATGATGATGGCTATGGTTTGTCATTTAGAATTCAAATCTAGGTATCTCTGCTAAAGATGAAAGAAATGAAAGTTGTATGCTATGTACTCATAATAATGTATAATACAGCCATCAAAAGTCATGTCAGGGCTAGGGATGTGGCTCAAATGTTAGTGCCAGCCTAGCAAGCAAGAGACCCTAAGCTCAAACACCAGTAATTATCCTATCAAAAATGTTTAATGGTTGGGTGCTGATGGTTCATGTCTACAATCCTAGCTACTCAGTAGGCTAAGATCTGAATCTCACAGTTTGAAACCAGCCCAGGCAGGAAAGTCCATGAGACTCTTGTTTCCAATTAACTACCAAAATAGCTGGACGTGGTGCTATGGCTCAAGTGGTAGAGCACTAGCTTATGAACAAAAGAAGCCCAGGACATGTGTCTAGGCCCTGAGTTTAAGCCCCAGGAATGTCATATATACACATAAACTAGTTTAATATTATAGCAAAATGTCATGGCATTGTGATAAGTAAAAAATACTAGATTGTACAATTCTGTGTAAATGTAAATATGTATGAGTGGCAAAAAGACTGACATATGTCAATATATTAAAATTTTTTCTAGGTTGTGAGAGTCTAGATGATGTCTATGCCTTATTTATACTTGCCTACATTTTCAGAATGATTAAAATATTTATGTATCTTTTTGATAATCAACAAATGATCACCTCTAAATAGAAGGGAAGAATGACAATTGTACTCAGGAGTGTGTAGCATTCAATGAGATGGTAGAAAGGAGGAGACACTAAATAGGTACAGCATGCTCTGCCTACAGAAACTAAGGACTCACCATGATGACTTTGTGTTTCAGGTGTCCAGGGTCACTGACACCCAGACCCATCCTGAGAGCCACTTGCTTAACATTGCCATCTTACCGCAGACACCAGAGGCCCCTCAGCTCTCCCTGGGAACATCTCTCCACATGACTGTGAGTTGGGTGGGGCAGGCTTGTGATTTGGACTTGGAAGAGACACACAACAAGCTGATGGGATTTGATGCAGAGCCTTGGTTTGGGATGTAGTAAATGTGTGGTACAAAATATAAACCAATGAAAGCAGCCATGTATGTATACTTCCTATTGACTTAACAAAGGAACTTGGAATTCCCACAGTGAAAGGAAGAGTCTGTGAAGTCCACAATACCCTTGTTCAGCATCTCAGGCAGTTATATCCTTAAATACTTGGAAGAAATTTTAGGCTTATGTCTATAATGAATGCTGCTTGGGTATAATTGTTTAGCTAGTTATAATACCATTTAGCTGGAAAAAACAGTTATCCACTTTTTTAAAAAACAAAATCCCTATGACAACTTACCCTCATACTGTTAAAAGTTCCCAAAGAAGGCCATGTCAGTGTTGAATGCAGAGAGATTAGTAGCAATGAATCATCCCAGTAAAAATTGCTCAAGGTGGAGAGGATTGAAGGCCAATGGCAGAGGGCAGGGCCACAGCTCTGAGGCAGACATGGAGGTGAGAGAGATTTGTGCTGGGACAGTTGCAAACAGCTCTCACAGACTGGAAAAATCTCAAGACTCAGCAGGCATATAGAGGGTTGTACCAGGTCACAGAAGATCTTGTACATGGTGTGGGAAGGAGTGTGGCATATGAAAAGATCTGAACCAAGTTATCACTAAATTTAACCCTCTGTCTAGGGTGGGTGGAATGCCAGATCCACTCTTCCAGACAGAGTCACAGCTTGTAAACCCTTTGTAAATTAATTGTTATGTATCTGTACTTTAGTTAGCACCCACATAATTACACTCCAAAGTGGTGTATCAGCCTTGAGCCACAACAAAGAGAGCAGAGATAGCTTTAGAAATTATGGGTCTGGGGCATGGCAGAGACATAAAGGGGAAAACAGAAAGTTTTTAATGAATAGCTGGTATCGGCATTTCCACCATAAACCATAATTTAAAGAAATCATAATTCAGCAGCACTATAAAGTCTATAATTCATCATTCTGACTAGAGGAACTTGGATCCGAATTTTCTCTAAACTGTACAAAAAATGTGCATATGCATTACTTGGCAGATGCTAATGTAGTGTTATTTTGAGTTTAGAAGGGAAAAAAATGGGTCAGGAGCCAGGAAGATGGTCCTGTTTTACTCCATTGCTATGGACCTCTGAGATTTTTCAAGTTGTTTCATCTGTAGAGTCTTAGGCTGCATGCTTGCAAAGTAGCTCTATCCAGTTGAAACAGGATATCTCAAAAGTCAATTTACTATAAAGTTTAATTAGCTTTTCATTTTCTTTGTGTGTGGTAGTACTAAAGCTTGAACTCAGGCCTGGGCACTCTTCCTTGGACTGTTTCTCTACCATTTGAGCCATACCTCCACTTCCAGGTTTTGGCTAGTTAATTGGAGATTAGAGTCTCAAAGAGATCACTACCTAGACTGGCTTTGAACAGTGAGCATCAGATCTCAGCCTCCAGAGTAGCTAAGATTATAGGTAGGAGCCACTGGTGCCCTGCGTGATTAGCTTTTGTTACAAATACAGTTGATATTTCTTTTTATATTAATTAGGGTCATTGTTGTAGGACATACTTGTAATCTGTGATAAAAACACCTTCTCAAGTCAATGATTAGAACTCATCTAAATATATATGTTTTTCACATGTTTAATGACAATATTATGAATATAGGATAAATATATATATTGTGTAACCATATATATATTTAAATGTAGGAATCTACCTCTCTCACTCTCTCTGTCATCCATTCACAAACACTTTTTTTAGGTTTGTTTATTTTCTTTTTTAATGTTATTGTAAAGATGATCCACAGAGGTGTTATAGTTACATAAGCCAGGTAATGAGTACATTTCTTTCTGAACAGTGTCACCCCTTCTTTTACTTTCTCCCAATTTTTCCCTCCTGATGCCCGCCTCTCCCCAGTTGTATAGTTCACTTTCAACATATTGGTCTAGTGAGTGAGCTCTTAGTTCATGGCAAATACTGTGAAAGACACTAGAGACTCGGTGACTTAAAACCCAGTCTCCATTCTCAAAAGTCTTTGTGTCTAAGAGAAGAGACAGGCAAATAAATAAAACAGAAGTGAAGAACAGAGATAAATGCACTGGCAGACCACTGATAGGGACAAATGGGCTTCCCTTGTGAAGGGCATAGGAAAAAGTCCTGGAAGATCTCCTCTAGGAAGCAAATGGGTATGATTATGTGTACAGGTTTTCAGGATTTGAGTTCCTGCTCATCTCAGGCTCAGTCCTGTATTAAACTCATCTGTGGAATCTATTAAAACACAGACTTTTGCAACCCATCCAAGAGTTCTCCAGTTCAGTAGTTCTTTTTTGGAATAAAAAAAAAACTTGCATTTTTTTAAAATTTAATTTAATTTAATTTGTGAACATACTGTACAGAGGAGTTACAATTACATGGGCAGGATAATGCGTACATTTCTTACCAAGCATTGCAGCCTCCTCCTTTGTTTACCCTTCACATCCCTTCCCAGCCTCCCCCCTCCCCCCCAATCCCAATCCCAATCCTTCTCCTTTCCCCCCCCTTTCCCCCACCCCCAGCACCGACGTTGTAAAGCTTGTTTTGGACATGACAACTTGTACTTCTCATTGTAAAACTTGCATTTTTTTAGATTTGCAAATAATACTGTTTGCTGTTGCTGAGGTCATCAGAGCTTGTAATCTAGACTAGAAATTGGGGAAAATTCATCCCAGAGAACGAGTAACTCATGGGGCAGAGGGAAGATGGAGAGACACAGCATGACAGCATGGCATATTTGAGGAATTATGGGTAGTAC
The DNA here is from genome assembly GCF_024711535.1 of Dipodomys merriami. Taxonomy (NCBI): domain Eukaryota; kingdom Metazoa; phylum Chordata; class Mammalia; order Rodentia; family Heteromyidae; genus Dipodomys; species Dipodomys merriami. The sequence continues at coordinate 18,756,546 of NW_027206512.1, read as the reverse complement.
AATATACATAAAATCCATAAGAGTGCTGGGAAGGTGGCTCAGTGGAAGAGCGCTTGCCTTGCACGCTCGAGGCCCTGGGTTTGATTCCTCAGCACCACATAAGCAAAAAGAAAAAAGCCAGAAGTGGCACTGTGGCTCAAGTGGTAGAGCACTAGTCTTGAGCTGAAGAGCTGAGGGACAGCGCCTAAGCCCAGAGTTCAGGCCCCATGACCGGACCCCCCCAAAAAAATCCATAAGAGTAAAACTAGCAACAAATTATAGTCATATCATGAAGGACCTTCAAGATAAGATGGAGTTTTCTGAAAGATGATATGACAAATTATTTGTTGAAGGGTTTATAGCAGAAAAGTTCCATAACCAGAATTTTAGTAATTGGCTTAAGACAATCATTCTGGTTGCTGGGCTATATTAAAAACAGACTACTGCAGTTGCCTAGAACAAAGAAGGTTCATGGCGTGATCCCTCTGCAGGGACAATAAGGTTTAAATGTTAAGAAGATATTGAAGAGATACTTGTTCATGTTTATTGGTGAACATACCATGTTCAAGAAATGAATGTTCATTTTAGAGCTATTCACAATAATCAAGCTATCCATATCTTGGTTAACAATTTGAGTGTCCCATCAGCTGATCAATGGTTAATGAAAATATGGTGGACTTGGTGGTGCTCACCTGCAATCTCAGCTACATGGCAGATGGAGGGGGTCTGAAGCGAGGCACAAGCATGAGACCTTGTCTGAAAAATCACAAAAGGAAAAAGAGCTAGTGTGTGACTTAAGTGGCAGACCACTTGCCTAGTAAACACAAAGCCCAAAACAGAAAGAAAGGAAGAAAGGAAGAAAGAAAGAAAGAAAGAAAGAAAGAAAGAAAGAAAGGAAGGAAGGAAGGAAGGAAGGAAGGAAGGAAGGAAGAAAGAAAGAAAGAAAGAAAGAAAGAAAGAAAGAAAGAAAGAAAGAAAGAAAGAAAGAAGGGAAGGAAGGAAGGAAGGAAGGAAGGAAGGAAGGAAGGAAGGAAGGAGATACACATAGAAAGGAGATACACATACACATAGAAACACAGTGACTAATGGATAGTTAGGTATGGAAAGACTACTTTCTGAGAATACAGAGCAACCATTCACTGAGGTGAAGAATATGGAGGGAAAGGTTTTGCTCATGAAGAGAATTCTGGAGCATAGTGAATAAAGGGCAAGAATAACCCATGTGAATTCAGTGCTACCTGAGTATCCATAATGAGGCATAGCTCATGATGGCCCCCCCATAGACCATTGTCAGGAGTTTTCTGTGTGAGTTTGAAAGCCATTGCAATTGTCACTGAGCAGAGCTCTAATAATGTCTTTTGTAAAGGGTTCAAGCTGGCGGCCAGCTGAAATAGACTAGAAGTGAGAGGAGCAGTTGGAGGACAGTGTTGGAATGCAGGGAAGAAGCTGGCTCAGAGTGGAAGCAGGGTAGGGGGTGGGGAGAAGGATTTAGATTCTGGATATATTCAAAGGTAAGACGGATATTATCAAGACCATTATTTTGTAATCTTCTTGAATGGACAGATACATTATGAAAAGTATCTTCTGTAACCATGAAGTTTAATCTCTCACTTCTTAATTGATAGATATTGAACATTTCAAGAAGCCAATATTAAAATTGAGCATACTTTGATATATATCAACCTCAGTATTGCTTTCTTCAAATCCCCACTTTCTCT